>NC_044060.1:1893113-1898113 GCF_902167405.1 Gadus morhua | reverse complement strand
CAAACACACACACACAAACAAACATTGGACGACCCACAAACACGTACACTGCCTTCAGTTATTGGCATCTATTTTGTTGGCGTGTCATCGGAATGCACGCATTTGCAGTTTTGCATTTGCGAATACACAAACACAAACACACACACACACACACACACACAAACACACACACAAACACACACACACACACACACAAACACACACACACTCTGGAGCTGACACTGAGTGCCACTGTCTCTGTCACAAGGCCTAGCTTTGTCGGTCTGCCTGTCTCCCTGTCTCCCTGTCTGCCAGTCTGTCTATCTGTCTGTCTGTCTTCCTCTTCCATAGGACTTCGACCCCTCAGGTCCGATCCACCCACATTGAGTCAAAGCTGCTGGGCCTTCTGATTGGACATAGCTACCGACTGTTTACTGCAGCACCAATCACAGTCGCATGGCATGTGCAGGCATGTGATTGGCTGTCAGGGTGTCACATGGTCAAACGTCAAATCAAATATATTTGTATATAAACTGTCAGAACTCGGTTGGTTTGTTCGTTATATGGATCCCCTAACCAGTTTAAGTGCAGTTCTCTCCCATTTAATGACATTTCAACACAATGGTGCTTTGACGGGAGAATATACTGTAAACCTTTATAGAAGAAGAATAAGTTAAGTTATAAGCTTTAGATAAGATGTAATACAATTAAATGAAAGCAGAATCATAAATTCACAGTTGAATGTTCAGGTTGAACGCGAGGAGGAAACATGAGAGAGAGGTGAGATGGTGTATAATAGATGAAGACACACAGATGAAAGGCAACCTGAAGCTCTTTGACCACAACCATCCTTTGGGTTTGAGTTTGCCTCCCGAGCGCTGCTTAGCTGAGCTCGACCTCTGCTAAGCTTAGCCATCTGAGGCTATTTAAACCGATACCTTTGTTAATAAGTCTTAACATGTTGGAGAGCCTTGAAAGCCAAGGAACGGAGGAATTTCGAATAAATATAGAGAGGAGAAGGAGTAGCATGAGATAGGAGAACAAAGCTTTTGAGTTGAATTGCTGGGGAACGGCAGAATAACGCAGTAGGAGGTAAAGTAAACCAGGGGGATTTCAGAGAGCGAGAGAGAAAGAGAGGGAGAGGGAGGGAGGGAGGGGTGAAAACTGATTAGAGAGGTGAGGCAGCATTTCAAAAAGAAAAAAAGAAGAAACTAATGTAGGCGAATAAAGCAGCAAACTTAAGAACAGAGAAAGGATATTAGAAGGAAATTTGGAAAGCTTGTGGAAGCACCGGTTCGAGAGGGGAGATAGGAGAGAGACAGCTGCTGGGGTCAATATATGCAGAGAGACACGCGAGGAAGACAGTCAACCGTTCAGAAACATGGGCCATGAGAAGGTATTAAAACGCTGAGAAGATGGAGGGAGAGATGGAGTGAGGCTGAGGAGGCTGGCAGATGCAAATAAGGTTCTTCATCTTTCTCTCTCTCCTACTCTGTCTGTCTCTCTCCCTCTCTCCGTATAATCTGCTAATGCACTTCCTGGCTCTATATGCTGCGGTATCTGAGGGAGGGGCGGGGAAAAGAGAGAGAGAGAGAGAGCGAGGGAGAGAGATTAAAGAGAGGTGTGGGGGTTTGATGAACGAGAGAACTCCCCCTTCTCTCGTTAATGAATGAACGAAGGAGGAGAGATGGATGGATGGACGGACTGATTATAGAGAGATTCATGTGGAATAATCCTATTTTACAATGACTTATTTATATGAAGCTGTCCATGGGGATGTTTGCTAAGATGATTGCATGATCAATTAAAGGCATGTATAGGAGAACAGATGATGAACCCTGATCAGGAACGACAAACATGGTGTATGAAGCTAAACATACTAGGATGGTTGGAGGGAGGGGGGGGAGGGAGGGGGGAGAGAGGGAGGGGGAAGGGAGGAAGGAAGGAGGGAGAGAGAAATGGAGGGAGGAAGGGAGGGAGGGAGGGAGGGAGGGAGGAAGAAAGGAGGGATTGAGGAATGAAGAAATGGATGCAAGGATGGATGGATTCTATTGAGCTTGCTGGAGACATTGTCCGGGAAATGTTATGACAGATAAACGTATGGACAGGGGTGGGAATGAGGAGTGAGCGCTGGACCGACAGCCAGATGGACCGACAGCCAGATGGACAGACAGACAGACAGACAGATGGACACAGAGACAGATGGACAGGGGAGTGTCTGAGTGAATGAAGGAGTGAATTAGATTAGGCCATAAATATCAGAGTGGCGGACTGACCGGAGAATGCACTGCGCTAATCAATAAACACACACACACACACACACACACACACACACACACACACACACACACACACACACACATACATAGTCCTCTGGATAACTGGGTGGATGTATACGTTTGTGTCTGTGTGCGTGTATGTGTGTATGCAAGTCTATGTATGCATGTGTGTGTATATACAAGTGTGTGTGTGTGTGTGTGTGTGTGTGTGTGTGCGTGTGCGTGTGTGTGTGTGTGAGATAGAAGGGAACTCGGCAGGAGGTCTGCGGATGACAGCATGTTTTTTAAGATACTGCCTCTCTCTCCTCTCTCTCTTCTCGCCATCATTTACGTACAAACTGCCTCCATCGCTGCTCCACGCCTCCCTCTTTCACCTCATACCTTTCCCTCTCTCTCTCTCTCTCTCTCTCTATCGCACACTCGTATGAATGCCCGCGTATACACGCACACACACACACCACATACACACACACAGAATCACAAGCACTGAAACATACACGCACACAAACAGAAAGAAACACACACAAACACACAGTAACACACAGAAACACACGCGCACACACACACACACACACACACACACAGAAGCACAGACACTGTAACACTGTCTGACCAGTTTGTCCCCGGTGTACATCCTGTGTGTTACATGCCAAGCGTTCTGCGCCTGGGTTTTCCTCCCCGCTCCTCAGCTCTATCCAGCTGTAGTTCTCTCCTGCAGGGGCGGCGGTGGTTAGGGTGTTCAGCTACCATCTCAAATGCTCTGTGTCAGACCCCCAGTGGCCGCGGCCGACCTCTGGGCCTCCCGGAGCAACACGCCCTGGCCTTTACCCGCTCCTTCATGGCTCTGTTTACTGTGAGGCGCTTAGGATAACAGCCGCACCTCAATGGATAGCAAATAGGTGGAGTGAAGCTGGGCCGCTTCATCTATTCTCTCCAGCACACTCTACCTGCCTGCCTCTCTCTCTCTCTCTCTCTCTCTCTCTCTCTCTCTCTCTCTCTCTCTCTCTCTCTCTCTCTCTCTCTCACTCTCTCTCTCACTCTCTCTCTTTGTTGTGTGTTTTGATTTGCACGTCTCTTGTTGTCTGTTCCTGCTGACTATTATTAGATCAGAGACAAGCGTCTTGTAGGGGAATTGATTATGACCTAGTTTTCCGCCAAACTTGTGGGATGAGAGGATTCAGATTCAAGTAGGGAACATAAAGACAGACATACATGCACATATGGGCACATTGAAACACGCGTCTCACTCACATCATCGCGCGCACACACACCACAGAATGACAATCTCCTCGCCAGATCCCAAACCACGTAGCTCCTGAGCAGTCTTGAGTCTGGATATTTTGTGTAATGAGCTTCTGTTTTGGTGAGATCAAAAGGGTTCCTGCGGGAATTTTGAACACGGTCAAAGTAATCATTGTGGCTTCATCAAAATGAGGAAGCGATACTGCAGCGTGTGCTTCTTGTTGTTTTCACGAGCTTTCAATTAGACGTACGCAATGACAGGAACCAGCTTCAGTTGAAACAGGCGTTTCTCAGATAGATTTGAGTTTGAGTGGTGCTGTTGGTTTTTTTGTTTCAGAATATTCAGACTGTGGGGACTTTGACGGTTTGATTTTGATCAGTATAGTCATATAGCTGGAGCTGTGATTTATGTTGGTTACTTATGTTGGTTACTTATGTTAGCTCGGTCTTAGCTTGGTGTTGCTTTGTTTAAGGCATGGCATAAGCTTGATGTTAGCTTGTGTTTAGTGCGTTCTATGCCTGATATTAGCATGTTGGTAGTACGGCGTAAGCTTGACACCAGCTTAATGTTAGCTTGGAGGAAGCTTGATATAAGCTTGTTGTTCGTGCAGTTTAAGCTTGATATTAGCTTGTTGTTAGTTTATGTTAGCGTGTTGTTAGTTTGGTGTTAGCTTGACGTTGATTTGAACAATCACAAATGAAGAAGTATCACTTCTAGTAACCGCATTGTGGACTGATGCTCACATTGCATAATATCTGAACATTGATTCTTGCATTTTGTTAACCTTTAAACAATTAATTAGAAAAAACACCTTGTGCTAATTAACTTTAACGAGCTCACAGAGGTTTCTAATCTAATTGGAGCGATAAAGAGGAGCGATAGGTAAGGTTGTTCCAGCCATCGTTTACACTTATGTCGTTCCGATCGCCCTCTCTCCCTCTCCACCCAGAATGTCTTCCCATAATGTCGTCTCCTGCCCCATCCCACGGGGACCGACCGGTCCATTATCCCTGATGGGGTGCTGCACAGGGCTCAGGGACCGACCGGTCCATTATCCCTGATGGGGTGCTGCACAGTGCTCAGGGCGGGGCTGATGTAAGCCTGGTTGAGTGCATCCGTGTGTTTATATGTGCTTGTGCGTGGCGTATGTTGGGTTAGGCTGTTTATTTCGGAAAGATGGCAGTTTGTTGCGTGTGTGTGAGCATGCGCGCGTGCGTGCGTGCTTGCGCGCGCACGTGTGTGTGTGTGTGGCTTTGGCAGTGATACTGTAGGTTTCCAGAAGCAGACTTCTCTCTCTCTCTCTCTCCATCGTCTATGCCCTCAGTCCCTCTATGTCTCTCTCTGCTGCTGTCTCTCTCCCCTCTGCCTACTTCTGCTCCTTAATGATATGTCTTTCTCTCTCCCTTCCTGTCTTTGTCTGTCTCAACCCCTCTCTCTCTCTCTCTTGAATGTATGCCATCTCCATCTATCCTCTCCACTCACTAGAGCATTTGGAGGAC
>NC_044060.1:1888113-1890613 GCF_902167405.1 Gadus morhua | reverse complement strand
TGGGTTTGACAAAGAATAAGAAGCAGTGTAAACAGAAATTCCTTGGCATTAATCTCTCTCTCTCTCTCTCTCCCCCCTCTCTCTCTCTCTCTCCCCTCTCTCCCCCCCCCTCTCTCTCTCTCTCTCACACTCACACTCACTCACACTAGCCTGCATGTCTCCATGGTAGCTGAGACACCTGGCAATCATTTTGATTGATACACTGAGAGCAGTTGGGATTTGTCAGAGCATAAGAATAGAAGCTTATTCTTAGATCCCTGAAAAGATCCCTCATTTAATCCTCGATATCCATAACCCCTATATCTACACAGTATGTCTATCCTCTGCTATATGTATAGCTTTCTTCGTCTTTACATCTATAATCCTATATCTATATCACTCTCTCTCTTTTATCCGTCTCAAATGTTCTGATTTGCTTCATTGGTTTGCCTCATTTGTCGTCACTTGATTAAAGTAGCAATAATCCATTTCTCAGCACAAGGGGGCACACAGAGCCAGCAGTATTCATGTGACTAATAACACAACCGCTATCCATTGACTATACTTGGACTTGGGCAATTATTTAGATACTGTTCTTTATAGACTGTTGAATGGTCTTGTTTTGTTACAAATGATATTGGCTTATCGGGGTACCCAGGTTTATGGCCTAAATGAATTTAGATATGAATTAAAAAGATCTGCCTTTAAAATTATTTATGAGGTATAATCATCTCAGAGAAATGTAAACTAGTTTAAATGCAGTACCATACTTTACAATTTCCATATACTCCAATGTACTGATCTGCAGTTAGCCGGTTTGGAATGGTATTTTGAATTCATACGCATGTTGGAATATTTCACATCACCATGCGGTGTACAATTCCCTCTGAATCTCTTGACACCACGTTGTTCTGTGTGGCCTAGCCCTGGGCAGCGCCGTCGCCCTTGATGTGCTCCGGTGGCAGCCGGCTCACCGAGCCAAGGTGAGGCGCAGAAACCAATTTCATCTTTGGGTTTGTGTGTTTGCTTCGTGGCTTATCCGGAGCCTCCATGTTTACCATGTAGCTGATGTAGAAACTCTTCAGTCAGGTGCTGGCTGCTCCACACGCGACTTCGATCTCGCTTTCAGTGAACTCCACTGACATGAATCACCAACGATGTTGAGGGAAGGGAAGACATGGACATAAACAAACTAACTAACAAACAAAAAAACGTAAAAAGAAACAGACTTTCAGGTCACTCTCAGCTGAAATTAACGTCGGAAAGAGGCATCATGTTATCGATATTTAAGATTTCATTGACTACTTTAGTCATTGATCAGACGCTGGTATTCGTCGTGGGATTGGAACACGTGACGTGGAGGAGCAGGAAGGGCTTCTTGCTCACGAACGTCTACAGGTACTCTGCGGACATCGGGGATCAAACCAAGATCCTTCGACCACCCTAATTACTAAATTGTTGTGACCCATCAAAAGAAATAACTCAAGCTACAACAAAAACAATCCAAAGACTTGTATTTAAGTGAGGGACAAAGAGGGCCAGAGAGCTCTGAGAGCTTGACAGATTTTATTCACAAGGCCTTCAGTTAAGTGTTTTCATTTTGGATCCCTCCCAGACAGGTGGTGAGGAGAAGAGTCTACCTCTGGACCCAAGATCAGATCCGTTTCATCCCGATAGAACCATGAATCGATGGTTAGCTGGCAGGCTAGCATCCAGATACATAAAACTGTATGGAGATGGAGGAGAGAGAGAGAGAGAGAGAGAGAGAGAGAGAGAGAGAGAGAGAGAGAGAGAGAGAGAGAGAGAGAGAGAGTGCTAAAGATAGTCAGAAGAAGGAATAGGGAGTGAGAGAGAGGACTAAAAAGTTGGTGAAAGATGGAGAGAGAGATAGCAATGTATATGGAGCAAGAGGGAGAAAGATGTAGTGAGTGCGAGGGAGAAAGAGAGCAAGATATATGGAGAGAAAGGGAAAAGATAGAGTGAGTCAGAGTAAGATAAAGGGAGGGAGGGAGAGTGAGAGAACTAGCGAGAGACAGAAAGATGGATTGATGATCGTAAATAAAGAGAGACAGAAAAATAGATATAGAGGGAGAAAGACGGAGAGTGAAAAATTCTTTATCCTCATGACAGGCAGGGTTTCTCCAGGCTGTTTGTATTCTGGGACGAAGCGTCAGCACACTGTCTCTCTCTCTCTCCACTGAGCCTGCATGTTCACCTCCCTCCCCCTCCCTCCCCCTCCCTCCCCCTCCCTCTCCCCTGTTCTGCACGAGTAAGACGAGCAGCACACACCTTCTGTCATCTGCAAATGGACCCTTCTCTGACTGAGACACGCGCACACACACACACACACACACACACACACACACACACACACACACACACACACACACACACACACACACACACACACCTAAACGCACACTTACACACACACAAACACACACCTAAACGCACACTTACACACAGACACACACACACACACACCTAAACGCAACCTTACACACACACACACACACACTTA
>NC_044060.1:1855613-1885613 GCF_902167405.1 Gadus morhua | reverse complement strand
GGTGTGTGTGTGTGTGTGTGTGTGTGTGTGTGTGTGTGTGTGTGTGTGTGTGTGTGTGTGTGTGTGTGTTTATAACAGACATAAATCATGGGGTCACCTTCAGTGAGAGACGTTTTAATAGTGATGCAGACAAACACACACAAATATACACACACGCACACAAACACACTCTAAATGAAATAAGAGCTTGCTGAAGATGTTGTTGAATTAGGAAGGGAGGTAGACAGAGTTAAAAAAAAGAGAGAGGTATAGGTAGAAGGAGAGTTAACAAGTTGGAGAGAGAGAGGAAAGGAGTGGGAGTGCCTACAAACTGTTAATCCTACAGACACTGCCTCTTCCCCCGTTCCTCCTCTTCCTCCTCATCTTCCACCTCTCCTCATCGCCTCCTCAACCACCTCCTCTTCCTCCTCATCTTCCACCTCTCCTCATCGCCTCCTCAACCACCTCCTCCTCCTCCTCATCTTCCACCTCTCCTCATCGCCTCCTCAACCACCTTCTCTTCCACCTCTCATCCTCTCTTTTTCGTCCTTCTCATCTTCCTCATCTCCAACTGTTTCTCTTCCTCCGCCTCCACCTCTTCGTCTTCCTCATCTTCTTCATCATCTTCCTCAGCTTGTGTCTGATGGAATGACCTTAAGGCAAGAAGTTGTTGACCTTGTCTGTTGAACAGAAACCGTTATCGCCATGACGACGATGAGTTCCAAGGGCTATCCTCCTGTCATATGAGGATGCTGTCTGGTTGTCATGGAGATATTTGTCCTTTGCCAGATGGCCTTAGACAACATAACTTAAAGAAGAGACGCTTTAAACCTTAGACGTTATGCACAGAAAAAAAACATAGTTTGGTAATCCACTCTCTATGAATTCATGTGTGTGTGTGCGTGCGTGCGTGCGTGCGAGCTAGAGCTGTAGCGACGCGTCGATGACGTCGACGTGTCGACGTCAAAAACTCGTCAACGTCAAATTTCTCCGTCGCCGATTTTCGTGGACAATGGACAACAACACAGAGAACACAGTTCGCACTTTGCTGAGTCTGTTGCTTATTTGGATACATGTTTACCGTTTAATGGGAAAGAAGGCTCGTCGCCTTTATTATGTCCGTGGTCGTCGCATGGACTATACGTCATCCAGCTCAGGTTGCGTAGCCATGCGTGTGCGCGACTGCGCGTGTCGGCTCATTAGCATCTGTACCGTAGCGGCCCGTACCGTAGCAGCACACCTCTCCCAAGTGGCCAAATTGGCCCGGCCTGGCCAGACTGGCCACACTCACACTGGCAGATTTGAGCACGGCTGGCCTTTCATTTTGTATAACAGTGAAACTATTTTATTTATTTTATTTTGTGTAAAGCAGAAGGTTTTTTGCTGTGCAAAACTGTTGTTAAATAAAGTATATTATTAAGAATTTTTTGGTATTTATTTGAGATACATTATGGTTTTTATTAATCGAGCAACAGAAATAGATAACCATCCAATTAGTCATTAGATTAGTCGACTAATCGATGAAATAATCGCCCGATTAATCGTTTAATAAATAATCGTTTACCCACAGCCCTAGTGCGCGCGTTTATGTGCACTTGCGTGCTTGCCTGTGTATGCTGGTGAGTGTGCACTTTCGTGTGTTCGTTTGGTAAGACGTAGACCTCTTACCGTGCAAATTTCAGTTGAGCGAATGCAATTTGTGAAAAACGCAACCTTTGACGCGAGCCAGTGTTTCTCCCATTCGGTCTCATCTGTGTTTAACAACACAATAGCGAGCGATTGCGTTCCCTATGTTCCCCATTCACCGGGTTGCCTGGTTACCGCGCAGAACGTCTGGTTAACTGTGACCCTCGTATTGTTGAATCAAACAATAATAACAAGGTTAAAAAGGTTTAAAGGGCGGGGAGGGGATTCACTCCACCAGCAGCTGAGCCACCTTCTCAGCACCGTTGGCTGGGTTCATTCCACCAAGCGTCATACGTACAACACAATGCACCGTACACAGTACAACGCCATGCTGTGGACCAGGCAAAAGTACAGCCTACACACACGGACATGCACACACACACACTCTCTCTCTCTCTCTCTCTCTCTCTCTCTCTCTCTCTCTCTCTCTCTCTCTCTCTCTCTCTCTCTCTCTCTCTCTCTCTCTCTCTCTCTCTCTCTCTCTCTCTCTCTCTCTCTCTCTCTCTCTCTCTCTCTCTCTCTCTCTCCCTCTCTCCCTCTCTCCCTCTCGCCAATTAGTTTCTTAAAATTTCAGTCGTGTCCTGACTCAAAATGTAATAAAGCAGACATTTGGGTAGACAGACTCAAAACCCACCTGTTCAGAGTTCACCTCGACTCTGCATAGCCATCCAGCCCCTTCCCTGGCACTTGATGTACGCACTTATTGCAGGCACTTAATCTTCATTGCACTTATTCATAGTACTGAATTGGGTAGCATCTGCAGTAGCTGTTATCACTGCTGTACACGGAGAATGGGTTAGCCTAGCGATTGTTAGAACTTGCACTTGGTTCTATGAACATCTTTACTGTACCGACAGCGATATATTGTTGCACTTCTTATGACAAATGTCTGCTAAATGCCCTGAATGTTAATGTAAGTGACAGCAGACGGTCCAGGGAGCTCCGGGCTGGGTTAGGTTTCAGGGTGGGAGTTGAAGCCGTGTTCGCCGTCCGGTTGGCGTCAGTGTGGGGGCTCTCCTTGAAAGTTATAGTTCACAATTTATAGAACAGGGAATGTCTGCGGACGGAGCATCCAGTGCGAGACCCCCCCCCCCCGGATCGGAGACTCAGTTATAGACACATGTTGACACATGATCCAGGTAGGGTGGTTGTATACGCGCGTGATGACTCATGGAGGGGACTCTCGAGAGCTCAAAGCACCGCATGCACAGCGGGGGGCACTTAAACCATCAGCGGGCTCCTTTGTTTCTCTCCACGGTCGCTGTCGGAGACTCGGTGAGGCAGGAGTTCATTTAAATAATGTGTGTTTTGGTTATGCCTCATGGAAGTTTAGCGCTGTGTCCACGCAAAACGGAGAGTGTGTGTTTGGTGTGTATGTGTGTGTGTGTGTTTGTGAGTGTGTTTGTGTGTGCATGTGTGTGTGGGTGTGTGTGTGTGCGTATGTGTGCGTCTGTCTGTCTGTCTGTCTGTCTGTCTGTCTGTGTGTGTGTGGGTCTGTGTGTGTGGGTCTGTGTGTGTGTGTGTGTGTGTGTGTTTGTGTGTCTGTCTGTGTGCGTGTGTGTCTGTCTGTCTGTCTGTCTGTCTGTCTGTCTGTCTGTGTGTGTATGGGTCTGTGTGTGTGGGTCTGTGTGTGTGTGTGTGTGTGTGTGTGTGTGTGTGTGTGTGTGTGTGTGGGGGTCTGTGTGTGTGTGTGTGTGTGTGTGTGTGTGTGTGTGTGTGTGTTTAGATTAATGAGGTCTACAGGGGCCGCGGGCCTATAGCTGCCTGACCTGCTCTGCCACACTTGAACTTTAACTTCCCTCCCCCTTTACCCACATACACACACAAACCACACACACACACAAACACACGTGCACACACTTCACACTTCACACTTCTGTGAAGTGTCCAGCATTGACGTGTTGATGATGTCATCAGGATCATATCAATCATTCCTCCCGCGGCAGGAATTCCTCTTGGCTGGGCGGCGTCAGCCTTTTCTTAGCACCTCTCTCTCTCTCTCTCTCTCTCTCTCCCCCCCCTCTCTCTCTCCCTCTCCCTCTCCCTCTCTCTCTCTCTCTCTCTCTCTCTCTCTCTCTCTCTCTCTCTCTCTCTCTCTCTCTCTCTCTCTCTCTCTCTCTCTCTCTCGCTCTCCTTAAATCTGATCTTGAGCTCTCTCTCTCCCTCTTTCCCTGTCTTTGGCAAGTCTCCAAGATGTGTCCATTTCCCTCTCTCTCTGTTGATTACACACCCTCTTTCTCTCTGTGCCTCTTGTCTTTATCTCCCTCTCTCTATTTCTGTCGGACTCTCTCTCTCTCTCTCTCTCCCTCTCTCTCCCTCTCTCTCTCTCTGTCTCTTACTCTCTCTCTCTCCCTCTCTCTTTCTCTCTGTCTCTTACTCTCTCTCTCCCTCTCTCTCTCTCTAACAGCTGTTCTCTTTAATATGAGGCACGCGCCCCACCTCAGTCAGCTTATACAGCTGACACCTCACCTCATATAACACACACACACACACACACACACACACACACACACACACACACACACACACACACACACACACACACACACACACACACACACACACACACACACACACACACACACACAGCGCATTCATTAAGACGCAGTTGTTCTTACTACTCTCTTGGGGATATTCCACATTCCTTCATGATGGTGGAGCATGCTGTGACCTTTGACCCGGTGCTTGGCCTCTGGTCTGTTACCTCGGTTCAGCTGTGTGTGGAGGTGTGGTTCAGACGACCTCCCCACTCCTGGTTAACACTTCTGTTTCTCTGGCCGGATGCAGAACCCTACCTGGAGACGTATCCACATGCTTACATGCCACACACTAATAATAATAATTGCTAATACGCTAATATGCTAATATACTAAATGGTAACATGCAAAAAAGTGCTATGATATTATGTTTCATGCTAACAAACTGCTAGCACACTGCACGCTTTTGCGGTACATGCAAGCACGCTGCAAGCTAATGTGCTAACCAATTGCCCAAATCTATTGATGCATTTTGATGATGATGGTGGTTATCAATCGTTTTGTGGTTGAAATGCACATGCTGATAATATTTGTTAGTAGATAGTGTTTACAAGGCTAAACAGAGTCTGTCATTTAATTTTAAAATGATGTTTAAAATCACCTTTCACTGATTTTGCGTAGAATGTATTTTCTATCAGTGCACGGATGTACATGCACTGCTCATGTACATTGCACATCTCAGTGTGCAGGAATGTGTCCATATCGGTTCATACCAGTCTTTCTCTGAGCTCCTAAGCTCCCATAACAGACCTGGCTTGGGCCTGTCAGTGCTGCTGGTTAGAACTGGTTTAAACTTCCTGAAGAGTTGTTTCCGTTTAAATCCTCTGGCATTCGGAGCCGTACTTCAGAGCGGAGAGGGCCCTCATGTCAAAACAAGACTCCTTCCTCTAAAAAATGCGCTGAGACTTAGACTACCATTACTACTACTTATTCATTCGTTCCATCTCCCCTGTCCCCACTCAACACCAACATGATCAATCTTTAATGATGGGTTCAATAACATTAGAGAGACTGATTACCTCCCATGTCACGGTATTATAGCTGGTCTATTTAACTCTAATTTTCTCTCTGACTTATATCAAATTCAGCAGTGTCATGTTTGCATCGTTAGGAATACTGTTCACTGTACTGTTTATCCAAAGCCCCGAGCAGTGGGTTTAAATGGTTAATGGACTGCATTTATACAGCGCTTTTCTACCCAGTGGCCACTCAAAGCACTTTACAACGTTGCCTCACATTCATCCATTCATGCACACATTGACGGCGGTGTCAACCACACAAGGCGACAACCAGCTCGTCAGGAGCAGTCGGGGAGAGGCGTCTCGCTCAGGGACACCTCGACGCTCAGCTAGGAGGAGCCGGGGATCGAACCAGCAACATTCCGGTTACAAGTCAACCTGCTCTACCTCCTGAGCCACATGTCACCTCAGTGCAGTCAGATACAGGTCGTTAAATCCGGTTGGGGTTTAGGAATGAGGCCATTGGGGATCCTACTCAGTATGTTTGCAGCTGGGGACACTTTAGCACGAGACTCTCCTGCCCCTAGTAAGCGGTGGTTTCTGAGTCAGTGTTTCTTCCGTCCTCATCGATGCTAACAAACAGAGCTCTCCTCTACTCCTCTCCCTGGTCCCTCCTCCCCCCCCCCCTGGTTTTATTCTGTAGTGTTGATGCTTTCCCAAGGTTGTCCCCTGGCCTGTATCTACAGTCTTCCCCCATTCCTCTTGCAGGTGATACAGCACACCATGCTGAGCCTATACACATGCACACAAACGCATGCACACACACACACACATATGCATTCACACACAAAGACACATAAACGCATAAACACACATACATACACATGCACGCACACATGCATAAACAAACCAAGACATAAATGTCGGCACACACATGCCTACACACACTCATGCACATACACATGCATAAACACACATGCATACAGACATACACACACACACACACACCCAAACTAACATACTATCTTATCTTTCTCATTACCCTCTTTCAGGCAGTCTCTCTCTCAGTCTCTCCCCCCCTCCTTCCTGTCATCCTTTCAACAATGATTTGTCTTTCAATGTGTACAAGCTCTCTCTCTCTCTCTCTCTCTCTCTCTCTCTCTCTCTCTCTCTGTCTCTCTCTCTCTCTATATATATATATATATATATATATATATATATATATATATATATATATATATATATCTCCCGCAGAGCTGCCAATTAGCTTACAATTTCAAAGTGTCCTGACTCAGAGAAAGTTAAAAAGCACACATTGGAGCTGATATCCCAAGGATGAGGGTCATAACACAAGTGGCTTTATATCTCCTGTCCCTTTGACTGCCTCGTTTTAACATTGCATATTTATTTTTAAACATCGAAAGAAGCTAGTTATGGCTGATTCTGACTTTAATCTTAGAATTCTGACTTTATTCTCAGAGATCTGACTTTGAAAAAAAATTACATGTGGATCTAATCCTCTTCAATAAGCTTCATATATATATATATTTTTTTTTTATTTTTTTTTTCGTTGTGTAGTGTAGAATTGTTGTTTGATAGTATGAAGTGTTGTTCATTAGTGTGCAGTGGTGTGTATTGTTGATCTAAGTATTTCTTAGCATGTAGTGTAGTGTATTGTTTCTCTAAGTGTTTTAGCGTGTGGTGTTTTGTATTACAGGTTTTGTTTTGTTGTGAATGTGTAGAGAAGTGTTGTGCATCGTTTGTTAGTGTGACTGTCCCATTCCGTTCTGTGAGCAGTCTCTGCTAAAGAGTGATCCGAAACAATATTACATTTGCATTTCACCGAGCAGCATCTTCAAGTCTTAGAGAATTCATGCATTGTAAAGGAGGTCAATATTCAGAGGAAAAGGCTTTGGGAAGGATGGGGATTTATTTCACCCGCTCTCTCCAATGTTAAACGTGTCTCTGTCTGTCTGCCTGTAAGACAGTATTTTCCTGTACAGGTTTTGTCCTTCAAAATAAAGGTTGAGAACAGACTCCACAGGACGTGACAGGAGCTGACAGGACGTGGCGTTCCAATGTCTAATTTAGTCCTCATTACTCTCATCCCCCTCTCATTAACTCCCCCTTTATCACTGACTGTCTCTCGCTCTTTGAATCTCTCTCGTTCTCTCAAACACACACACACACACACACACACACACACACACACACACACACACACACACACACACACACACACACACACACACACACACACCTCTCTCTCTCTCTCTCTCTCTTTCTCTCTCAGTTAACCAGCAGAAGCCGATGCTTAAAACATATTTTGTGGCGGCTCTTCATCTGAGGACCTGACTGAAGCCGCCCCCCCGGGAGGCAGGGAGAATGGGATGTTGATTTCGATGTGGAGATGCACCTTGAGGAGGCGAGAGAGGTTGGGGTTGTATGGGACCCTGACACACAGAGAGAGAGAGAGAGAGACAGAGAGAGAGAGAGAGAGAGAGAGAGAGAGAGACAGAGAGAGAGAGAGAGAGAGAGAGAGAGAGAGAGACAGAGAGAGAGACAGAGAGAGAGAGAGAGAGAGAGAGAGAGACAGAGAGAGAGAGACAGAGAGAGAGAGAGAGAGAGAGAGAGAGAGAGAGAGAGAGAGAGAGAGAGAGAGAGAGGTGGAGAGAGAGAGAGAGAGAGAGAGGGGAGAGAGAGAGAGAGACAGAGAGAGAGAGAGAGAGAGAGAGAGAGAGGGGGGAGAGAGAGAGAGACAGAGAGACAGAGAGAGAGAGAGGAGGCAGACAGTGAGGAGTGTTCATATTTCATGCGTGCTTTATTTATTTAATGTTGTGCTTTCAAACGGTATTTCTGACTTGCTCACTTTTTCCACACTATTAGACGCGCACACACACACACACACACACACCTCCCACAGAAACAGACACACACGCACACACACGCACAGCATACTGTGGGGGTTTGGAGTATCTCATGAACACAGGCGCTGGGTTTGGTTTGATCCCCGACCATTTCTAATTCACTCTCCCTCCGTCGCCCTCCCTCTCCCTCCCTCTCCCTCCCTCTCCCTCCGTCTCCCTCCCTCTCCCTCCCTCTCCCTCCGTCGCCCTCCCTCTCCCTCCCTCTCCCTCCCTCTCCTTCTCCTTCACTCTCACTCTTTCTCCTCCGTCCCTTATTTTTTTCCATTTTCCTCCCTCCCTCTCCCTCCCCCCTCTCTCTCTCTCCTTCTCCCTCTCTACCTCTCTCTCCCCCCCCTCTCTCTCCTTCTCCCTCCCCCTCTCTCCTTCCCCTCTACCTCTCTCTTCCTCTCTCTCTCCTTCTCCCTCCCCCCCTCTTCCGCTTCCTCCCTCTCCCTCCCTCTCCCTCTCCCTCCCTCTCCCTCCGTCGCCCTCCCTCTCCCTCCCTCTCCCTCCCTCTCCTTCTCCTTCCCTCTCACTCTTTCTCCTCCGTCCCTTATTTTTTTCCATTTTCCTCCCTCCCTCTCCCTCCCCCCTCTCTCTCTCTCCTTCTCCCTCTCTACCTCTCTCTGCCCCCCCTCTCTCTCCTTCTCCCTCCCCCTCTCTCCTTCCCCTCTACCTCTCTCTTCCTCTCTCTCTCCTTCTCCCTCCCCCCCTCTTCCGCTTCCTCCCCCCCCTCTCTCTCCGTCTCCCTCCCCCTCTCTCCCTCACTCTCTCTCTCTCTTTCTTCCTCTTTCACTCTACTCTCACTCCCTCGCAATATCTCCTCCCTCCCTTTATCTCTCTCTGTGTCTCGTGTGTGTGCGTGTGTGTGTGCGTGTGTGTGTGTCTTTGTGTGAGTGTGTGCTATCTGTCAGATAATGTTTTGTGCGCTTTGAACAAAACCTTTTTTTTTTGCTGCTGTCCTAACCAAACACACACAAACACACAAGGCACACACACACACAAATACCCACAAAGACACACACGTTCACACACACACACACAAAATTACACATTGACTGACAGCATGTAAATTGTATGTAAATGTGTGTTGCAGGTGTGAGTGTGTGTGTGTGTGTGTGGGGGCTCTTCAACGTCTGACTCTTAATATTGAATATCTAGTCTTCTGAGAACTGAAAGGGCGAGTACCCATATACAGACACAAAACAAACACACAAACGCACAACCGCAGCATGGAATGGGAAAACGTTGTGAGGCTGATAATCAGCAGGTGATGTTTGCTGTTTCATTCATAAAAGCTTTTGTGTTTTGTCCTTAGCCCTTGTTTGATTTCTGGTGGAATAAACCTGCATATATTTTGCATACAGTAGTGTGTGTGTGTGTGTTTGTGTGCGTCTATGTGTGTGTGTGTGCGTGTTTGTGTGTGTGAGCTTGTGTGTGTGTGTGTGTGTGTTTGTGTGCACACTCTGGGAGACATGTTCTCCGTTCCAAGTCTGTGAAGGTTTGATTTTAGCCTTCAGCGCTAAGCTAGCATCCCCATGATAGCTGCTATTTCAGGGCTGTTTACGCAACGGCTCCTTTAGCGTTAGCATCCTGTGCATCAGTATCTACATCCTAACATTAGCGCGTCGCAGTAATGACTGTGATTTGCAGGAACACTGGTGTGTGTGGCAGGGGTTCAATGCAAAGCTTTGCCGCTCAACTTCCTCACCCCCTCTCGCCCCTCCCTCTGTCTCCCTCCCTCTCTCCCTCCTTGCCTCTTTAGTGCTTATTTGTGTCATTCTGTCCACCCCTCCCCCACCCACCCCGCAACCCCTCCTTCCGGCTGGTTCGTCCCTCCCTACCTACTAAGTATACATTTCTTAGTCAAATTGAATTCTATTCTCCCCTGGTTTCCAAACCTGTTGTGTTTGGTCTCTGAAAATAGGCCACTCGTATCAATGTCTGGCGTGACAATCTCTCTCTCTCTCTCCCTCGCTCCCTCTCTCCCTCCCTCTCTCTCTCTCTCTCCCTCTCTCTCTCCCCCTCTCCCTCTCTCTCTCCCTCTATTAAATTACATTTCAAAATAACTTTATCGGCACAGGGAACATAAGTTTCAATGTCAAAGCAAACAAAGACCCAAAAAAGACAAACAATGAGGATGATATAATTTAATGCATTACATATAATGCTGCATATTTTTTGCAGATAGGGACAATCTGCCAGTAATATTATTTTATTGGTGTTAGTGCTAGAATGGTAATGTGTGAACTTTGCAGCTGTAAAACAAACGGTAGAAGTAAACTTTCTCTCTCAGCCTTCCCTCTATTGTTTTGATTCATTCACTCTCTCACCATCTCTCTTTCGCTGTCGTTCTCTCTTGTTAGCGCACACACACATGCGCACACACAGACACGCACACACAGACACGCACACACTCTCTGTCTAACAGGTGGTTCCGTCCTTGGCCTCGACCTTGTTGACCTTTACCCTGGGACACTGTTGAAATCTTCCGGGTGCCGTTTTAATCCAATCAGCTTCCAGGGATGAGCAGTAGACTCACTGTTTAATCCAATCATCTTCCAGGAAAATGAGTCGCAAGCCAGAACCAATCAGACCTGCCCACCAGGTCATAAATCCAATACATTGATATATTGTTTGGCCTTGTAGAGACATATTTCTCTCTCTCCCTCTCTCCCTCCCCCTCTCCCTCTCTCCCTCCCTCCTCTCTGCCATCATATTCATTTCAGTGTTTAATTGTCTTGACACCAGCATCCTCATACTGCCAGAACAGATGAGCCTCTCTTTCCCTCCCTCTCTCTCTCTGTGTATCTTCTCCTCCCTCTCTCGGGTTGATACTCTTCTTTTGTTGTGTTACACGCTGGCTGTTTCCGCAGCGAGCTCTTCTCCCGTCGACTCCCCGGGGAGGACAGGAAGTAGCAGAACAGATACAGGCTTTAAAAACGACCCGTTGTGTTTGAGCGTTGATGTTACCGGGTAGGATTAACCGGTACAGTTGCTGAATTCTAATTGGGCGACTGCAACATTCCATGTGCAGAATACAAACAATACGGTCGGTGTTCCATTTGGTTCTGGAACTGACTGAATAATTCCAATCCCACGATCACAAGGAAACTCTCTTTGCAGGATTCCAAATTGGCGAAAAAGGATTACGTCTTTAGAATTCCCTCGGTGCGTTTAATAATTGAGAGAGTAGAACTTCAGGACGGTGCGTTGGAGGCCTGGAAGCCGGAGTGTGTTGTCGCGGGACGGATCCACACTGACTGCTCTCTGAGGGATTGATTCAGGGGGTCTGTGTGGACGGGGAACACGGCTGTGTTACCATGGGCCATTTATATAATGGACATTGGGGCGCGACCCTCACACACACACACACACACACACACACACACACACACACACACACACACACACACACACACACACACACACACACACACACACACACACACACACACACTCACCCCCACACAGACATACACACACGCCACACACAGACAGACACCGCACACACACAAACAAATAATAACAAACATACACAATATTTCCACTTTTGTTACGTTGCACCACTGAAGTTGTAACACTAAACACACAAGGGACACACACACACAGTGTGTGTGTGTGTGTGTGTGTGTGTGTGTGTGTGTGTGTGTGTCTCCTTGTGTACTGTCTTTCTACAAGGACGCGGATAAACAATAAATCAATCTTTCAGGGGTTGGGATTTGTTTGGTTGTGTGTCTGTGTGTGAAGAATGCATGGTTTAGCTTTCCAACCGAAAAGCATAGGAAAGACTTTGGATAAAATATCGTTTGACTCTTTTACACATTCATAAACACACTCTCACACAGCCATACACACACGCACATACATACTCTCTCTCGCTCCCTATCCCTCGCTCAAACATGCTGCATTAAGACCACTTGATTTGTCGTAACGCTCACACTCATACACGCACAAATACACATTTGAAAGGTAATCAATATGATTAGGAGCCGTTTAAACACACAAAACAAACTCCTGCCTGTCTCTCTCTCACTCCTCTACCTCTCTCCTACCTCTCTCTCTCCTACCTCTCTCTCCCTCTCTCTCTCTCTCCCTCTTATTTCCTACCTCTCTCCCCTTCCTAACTCTCCCTCACTGCCGTCTCTCTCTCTCTCTCCCTCTCCCTCTCTCTCCCCTACCACTCTCTCTCTCCCTCTCCCCTACCACTCTCTCTCTCCCTCTCTCTCCCCTGCCTCTCTCTCTCCATTTCTCTCCCCTACCTCTCTCTTCCCTACCTCTCTCTCTCCCTCTCTCTCCCCTACCACTCTCTCTCTCCCTCTCTCTCCCCTGCCTCTCTCTCTCCATTTCTCTCCCCTACCTCTCTCTCCCCTAGCTCTATCTCTCTCTCTCTCACTGCCCCCTCTCTCTGCCCCATAATTCCCCTCTTCATCTGTAATGAAGCGCTCCTTTATTATTAATGAACGCTATATGAACGGCGGCTGACGTGTGTAGCTGTCCTCTAGGAGCGCCCCACACACACACACACACACACAGACAGACACAGACACACACAGACCCACAAACATAGACACACACACACACAACCCACACCGCGTGTGTAGCTCTCCTCTAGAAGTACCACAGAGGCTAATGGATTAGCATGAGAGCTATGAGTTGACTGAAGGGAGCCACACATCAGAGACGATGGGCTGCTTTGTGTTTTGAGGTGGTGTGTGTGTGTGTGTGTGTGTGTGTGTGTGTGTGTGTGTGTGTGTGTGTGTGTGTGTGTGTGTGTGTGTGTGTGTGTTTGCATCTGTAATTGTGTGTGTGTGTGTGTGTGTGTTTGTGTGTTTTGAGGTGTGTGTTAAGTGTAGCAGACAACCTGCCTGAGATTTCTGACCTACTTTATGAGAGCTGCTCACACACACACACACACACACACACACACACACACACACACACACACACACACACACACACACACACACACACACACACACACACACACACACACACACACACACACACACACACTCAAATACGCCCCCGGAAAGATATTCACACACATACGTGTGCACATCAGCAAACACACACAGTAAAATATAGATTTTGTTGCACATTCACATGATGGAATGCACTTTACTACAAACCTTGAATGATTGATAGAAACCTGGTTTCGGTTTGTGAGTGTTTATGTGTGTGTGTGTGTGTGTGTGTGTGTGTGTGTGTGTGTGTGTGTGTGTGTGTGTTTAAGTGCACGTGTCACGGTTGTGCGTTCAAATTGAAATTCGTTCCTCCACCTGAATTGACACAGTTTGGTCTCTTTAAGAAAGCTTCTTTGGTCGCTACGGAGACTGGTTGGCATAGAGACCAATGAGTGAGGAGAGTCAGGAGACACGTACGGACACTGTCGGACACCGCACATGCATGTGTGTGTGTGTGTGTGTGTGTGCAGATAACTCTGTATACGTATGCGTATATGTTACTGTGTGTGTATGTGGGTGGGTCAGTAGGTGTATGCGTGTGTGTCGGCGGCCACGTGCGCGTGTGTGCGTGCGTGTGTGTAAACCAGCCTGGTAGGACCATCTCACCCAGCCCTAAACGCCTCCTCCCAGCGCTGCCTTTGATTTCTCATCCTTGTCCAGGAGTGGGGGGTGTGTTTGTTTTGTTGGAGTGCGGAGCGGAGAGTTAAGCTCCGCACGGTTGAGCGACGACGCCTGGTGTTCCCCGACCTCATCCAGCGCCCCCAACCCCCCCCCCCCCCCCCCCCAATTAATCCTTAAATTACCCTACGGACTGGTTGACTACGTTCTGACACTTGAGAAATTATGTTAATTTGCACACCTCTTAACTCCCAGCATGCTCCACTGCTGCAGAGTGGCGTGCAGAGGGATCGCATGCTAACAGGCAGCCGCCACACACACACACACACACGCGGTGTGTGTGTGTGTGTGTGTGTGTGTGTGTGTGTGTGTGTGTGTGTGTGTAGGTCTGTTGGATGTCAGTACAGTTTGAACTGGCAATTATACTGAGCTAAGGGGCAACATGCACATACACACACACACACACACACACACACAGGCATGTCAGCACACAGGCGGAGACACACACACTCACACACACACACAGGCAATTAAGCACAGTGGCGCACACACACACACACACACAGATTTCGGATTTCTTCCTTGTCTTGTGCTTACGAGACTGATCCGGTATCTGTCAAAATACTTCCTCATCATCTAATATCCCTGTCTCTCTCTCTCTCTCTCCCCCCCCTCTCTCTCTCCCCCCCTCTCTCTCTCTCTCTCTCTCTCTCTCTCTCTCTCTCTCTCTCTCTGTGTCTCTCTCTCTCTCTCTCTCTCTCTCTCTCTCTCTCTCTCTCTCTCTCTCTCTCTCCCCCCCTCTCTCTCTCTCCCTCTCTCTCTCTCTCTCTCTCTCTCTCTCTCTCTCTCTCTCTCTCTCCTCCTACAGAGCCCGGTAAAGAACCAGCCTCGACACAAACAGACCAACAGAACCAGCCTTCATCCCCACCACCTCCACAATCCTCCTCCTCCTCCTCCTCCTCCTCCTCCTCCTCACCAGCCGCTCCCCCCTCGTCTCCTCCCCCCCCTCCCCCCCGTCGGTCCCGAGGTGCTCCAGTCGTCCCGTGGCGCCCCCCTCAGGCCTCCGACCTTCATGCGTCTCCCAGCGTCAGAGCCGAGCTCCTCCCACCACCACCACCACCTCCACCAGCTCCACGACCCCCCCCACCACCACCCGCTGCACGCCGCAGACAGCGCCCGGGCGGACCCCAACGCCGCCGCCGCCGCCGCCGCCGCCGCCGCAATGAGCTGCCAGCCCGAGTTTGGAGAGGGAGGGTCGGGGGTCACACTCACCCTGCGCCTCCTGATGCACGGCAAGGTGAGGGAGAGAGGGGGGGAGGGAGGAAGGAGGGGGAGGGAGGGAGGGAGGGAGCGAGGGGGAGGAAGAGAGAGAGAGAGAGAGAGAGAGAGAGAGAGAGAGAGAGAGAGAGAGAGAGAGAGAGAGAGGAACGGAGAGAGTGAGAGGGGAGAGAAAAGAAGAGGAAGAGACACAAAGAAAGAGAGAGGGGGAGATTCTTGGGTAAATGTTTTCATTGTTGCCAGTGAGGCTATTCTAATTGAATTGACTTGAATGTGTTTGACTCATGGGAGAGAAATAGGAACCGAAGAATGACGGCAGCGAACACGAGCATGAGTAAATAACACCTCGCTTCCTGTTTACGTTTTCTCTACAGGAAGTGGGAAGCATCATCGGCAAGGTAAGCGGACGCTGATCTCTTCCTCTGCGGTGACAGCACCGGGCCACGCCCTCGGGGGGGATCGCTGGGGTTCGGTCCGAGAGGCTGTCGGCTCACATGAAGAACTCCTCAGGAGCGCCTGCGCAGCCGCAGCGCCTCGCTCAGAGCGCCGAGAGCGAGCCATGTTTCTGGGCAGAGCCGCGGCTAATGCTACGCTACGCTCGCGCCTCAAAGCAGGGCCGCGTCCATTAAGATAAAGAGTCCGGCGTTACCCCGGCGTCAGGCATTCTGTCAGTCAAAAAAACCAGCGTCTTTGAAGAGCAGCTTCTGGAGAGCCGCTCCCAGAGTTCAATCCCATAATAATAAATAAACCTAAGATATCCCCTGAAGACCGGCGCTCAGCGTCGGACCCTCGGCGAGGAGCACGGGGGGTTTAGTCAGAGCTGAGGCCCGTCCCGCCGCCTGCCTGGTGATTAGCCCCTAAGAACAGCAGCTCTGAGCCGGTGCGGGGGTCTTCAATACGCCGGGGGTCTGAGGGCTGTTCCGGTGTCGGGGGGGACGGGGGGGTTGTGTGAGGCTGGGGGGCTCATTAATCCGGTCACACACCATGTGACAGAGATAATTAAAACGCCTCCGAGCTCATCAGCCCAGAGTTCTCCTTCTCGGTCGCCCAAAACGACTGACGATCAACTGAGCCAAGCCAGAATGTCATGTGTCTGTTAGAAATAAAAGGTTTTTAGAACGATGGTCAGTAATCTGGCTCTGGCGGCCGTCCCGAGGCCTGCTGCCCACCGACGGGTCGCGAGCCACAGGTCGAGAACCCTCGTGTCGGGAATACGATCGCCGTGAAAAATACAATATATAGAGGGTAGTGGTACCCCTGAAAACACAGCTGGACGGTGACCATAGGAACAGCCTCTGGAGCAGGCGCTGTCATGGCAACCAGACAATAAAACGTAAGGGCTGGTTACGATTGACTAATTGCTGCTGTCTTTGATTGCTTGCAGAAAGGAGAGACCGTGAAGAGAATACGAGAAGAGGTGAGGAACACGGATTTAATGTTTATGTTCCTTTGTCAGCATCATTAGCACGGGGGGGGGGGGTTTAAATATTGAATGGGGAGCTTGATGTTTCATGTCTCAGTAGTGTTTCCAATCTGGCTACAAAAGAACACGGTTTAGAAGGGTTATTAACACAGTTCTTCAAGGAACTTTCGCCAATCATCTCTCTCTCTCTCCCTCTCCCTTGCACACGGTCATTAACCAACCCGCCCTGAAACCCGTTGGAAACAGAAACACAGAATTTAACCAAACCAGTCTGAAACCAGTTTGAAGCAGAAATTCACTGTTTAACCAAACTAGTCTGAAACCACTTTCAACCAACACAAACCCTTGAACCAGGTCCGGGTTCAAGTGCCAAATATATTCTTTCGGCTTGCATCGCAAGAGCCACAAAGTGTTTTCAGCAGAATCAGACCCGAGGACTTGATGAAACCAGAATACATGAAACCAGATTACCACATTTCATGACACTAATTTGAATTTGTAACGTGAGGTCTGAAGTGGGTCAGTCCAGATGGGATGTAAACATCCCAGGTGCCACAAGCCAAACCAAACACCTGGAGGAGGAGGGAGAACATGTTCAGCTCATGTGTCCGTGTCAGATTCAGATCTGGTTCAGCGGTGTGGTGACCACAAACACACATCTGGTGGGATTGGGGAAACCACGTCTTCCTCAGCTCAGAGTAGAAACAAACAACATAGAACTAAACAGCAGAGGATAACATTTCCTCCTCGGATAAGCATAGAAACACACAACATAGAACAGAACACCAGAGTACAACATATCTACCGAAGCTCAGTGTAGAAACAAACAACACAGAACAGAACACCAGAGTACAACATATCTACCGAAGCTCAGTGTAGAAACAAACAACACAGAACAGAACACCAGAGTACAACATATCTACCGAAGCTCAGTGTAGAAACATACAACATAGAACAGAACACCAGAGGACAACATATCTACCAAAGCTCAGTGTAGAAACAAACAACACAGAACAGAACACCAGAGTACAACATATCTACCAAAGCTCAGTGTAGAAACATACAACATAGAACAGAAGACCAGAGGACAACTTATAAAGCCCCAGGCGTAAGGCCTTCTTGGGACGGACTCAAAATAGTTGTTGAATATTCAGCTCCAAAATAAACTTCAATCCTATTGGAAGCAAGCAGGGAATAAAGATCACTTCAGTCTTCTGTGTTCTTTGCACCACTAAAACAACATGACTCTAGTCCTTGTTTGGGTTGCGCTACAAATCGGAAGTGAAATCTGCGCTCTGTGTGAGTTGTCTTGACTCAACACACAGATAGACGAGACACAACGAATGCGACTCCATAAAGCACAGCGTGCGCTGTTTTCAAAATGTCTCTCCTCAAAAGTACGACGAGCTGAGTGCTGTACCGCAGTGAGGAGGAGGCCGTGTTTGAAGCAGGGTTTTCAGTTGGATGAAGCCCGGCTCTCTGTCGGTTCGACACATCAAACCGACAGAACAGCCGCGTTCTTCCGCTCATCACGCGTGTTGTGGACCTGGGGAACAGCAGACGGCAGGGCGGTACACAACGCTCGGTCCCAGAACCAAACAAAGCAAAGCGCACCTCATTCGCTCATCTGACCTTCATTTTATGGAGAGGGGGAGGTAGTAAACAAGCAATCCTCCGTACATGCTCAGAAGCTTCCCGAGAAAAGCAATCATCACGGCTTCAAAGAAACGTGAGACGGCATTGAATGTGTTTTAAATCTTTTCCAAGATTCCTACACACGCACGCACGCACACACGCACACACAAACATTTCTCTAACGCATACACACACTGTAACACAGCGTATTGTTCAGGGCCAACATGGAGAGGAACACAAAACACAACAACAATGGAACTTGATTTTTAATGAGCGGCTTCTGTTTAATTTAAACAAACACTCAACATAAAACGTCACAGTAAGTAACGAACAGTCTCCCTCAGGAAGGGGAATCAATACAAATACAAACAAACACACAGAACACGATTACACTAAAGCCTTTCCTGATGTATTGGACCTGACAACTCAACCTGAACGGCATACATATCAGCCTCTATCTGGGGACAGAGCGGGGGATATGATCGCTGAGTACACACACACATCTGTGTGTTCCCAGGGCCATTGGCAGAGAGAGGAGATAGAGGGGAGAGAGAGGGGAGGGAGCCCTCCTCTGAAGATCATAATCACCTTATTAAGCCCGCTATGCACCAGAGCTCGATAGAACATGGAGGAGCAGAGGGATGTAGAGCGGGAGAGTGACGGACGGAGATTTAAATAAATCTTCTTCCTAGCTTAGTCTACTTGATCCATTTTCAGTTGGCTTCAGTTCACACTTTTAGTCCATTTCTTTTTGATTAAATGTGTATATTTGCGATGCAATATGCCATTTGTCGGATGCTTTCATCTAGAGCGTCCTTCAATACAGCGAGTGCATATATTCTTGGGTGTGAATCGAATGCTGCTGTTAACGCCTTGCGGTACCATGTTGAGCCAGACAGGCAATCAAACCACTAACTTTGGAAGTTTTAATGCCTTGCTCTACAGTGTTGAGCCAGAGATGCAATCAAACCCCCACCCAGGGCACTTTCAATGCCTTGCTTGACTGGTAAAGCGAGACAGGGATCAAACCACCAACTTTGGCGGTTTTGATGCCTGGCTGTTCCAGTCAAGTAAGACAGAGAATCTAACCCTTAACCCTGGAGGTTGTAATGCCTTGCTCTACCAGTTGAGCTAGAGAGGGACTCAAACCCATAACCCTGTAGGGTTTAATGCCTTGCTCTGCCAGTTCTATCACGCGCTGGACTTCCCGCACTCGTTTCTTATCCTGGCAGTCAGCCGGTAACCTATCGCCTGTCCCTACGGAGTGCATTGAACTTGAGGTTTGATCCTAAGCTCTCCCTGGGTGGGGGTAATCTTACCATCTAAGGGGTTAGGAGAGAGGTACTCACCGCAGGTCCTCAGCCACCGTAGGAGAACAGCTGCCTCTGTGTCACGTCGCACCGGCACCTCGTCTCGGTCGGGGGCTAAACCGTCAGTCCAGGCCACCAGTCAGCGCGTTAAATCCGGTCGTTCAGGTCCCCCAATGTATTTACAAACCGAAAGTTCTCTCATAGAAGAGTCTTGAACAAAACAGTGAGTCCTCAGTCCTCAGTCCTACAAACGCCACCTGCAAGATTCACCTCCAGAGACTCTCAACTCAGAGTGTCACCTCCTGAGACTCACCTGCTGCCTCAGCTGGCGGCGTTTACAGCTAATGAGCACCTCAACAGCGCCCCCTCTGGGTGATGTCAGTACTGACCCTAACCATGAGCAAGCTAAAGCTGACACTATTCCTATTACCGTAACAGTTGAGCTAGACAGGGAAGCTAACCCCCAACCCTGGAGGTGTTAATGGTGTGCATTGTCATCAGTTGTCAACAGAGTTGAAAAGAATCAAAGTAACTCGTTGTACTCCGATTACTCTTCAGTTTAAAGGTTGGGTATGGAATTCTCTTTTTTGGCCATTTTTGCAAAATTACTTGAAATCCTTATCATAACCCACTTACAGCCACTGAGTTAGAAGTACTGACATGAAAATGAAACAAGTCAATCATCTGTGGAACGGGCAGGGCTCGAAAAACTCAAGCCAATGATTTTCAGACCCACCGAGTGGCATTGGACAGTAAGTACGTCAATCAAACGGTCGTACTGCACTCCCCCTCCCCCGCTCGACCCCTTCGTGCACTTACTCAAAGCTCGTGACCCAGAGCAAGCTTCTGTTGTTATCCTGCGGTAGCTACTGGAGCTAACTAACTAACTAGTTAATGGCTCGCTCTCGAGCATCTGTGTTCGCTCGTGCATGATTGCGCGTCCATGTACTTGGAATGGGGGGAGTCTGAGTCAGCGTTGAAGGAGAGGGGGTAGGACCATTTGAGTTGTGTGTTTTCAAAATCTGCTGGCGTATCGCAAATCCCATACCAAACCATTAAATTATGTCAAATAAGAAATCTGTTACTGTCAAAATGTTGACTGTTGGTTTCTGTGATACAAAGCAGCCCGGGTAGGTACACACATTATTTGTAAGGGTCTTCAAAAATATTCCTTTTAAGACTGCAAAACACCAGGGGTTTGAATTGTTGGTAACGCAAAAGTACTCTGAGAAGTTACTTTTCTCTGTATACACTGTAAGCCAACAAGGTACTTTATAATGAGTGACTGTTGAACGTAACGTTAACACTCGTGGTCAATAAAGTGGTTTTAAATGGCGTCCCTCCACAGAGCAGTGCACGGATCAACATCTCAGAGGGCTCCTGTCCAGAGAGGATCATCACCATCACCGGCCCCACGCACTCCGTGTTCACCGCCTTCACCATGATCACCTTCAAGCTGGACGAGGTGCACGCACACACACACATACACCCACACACACACACGCACGCACGCGCACACGCACATACACCCACACGTACACACACCGACACACACCCGCACGCACCCACACCCACACCCACACACACACACACGCACGCATACACGCACGCATACACGCACGCATACACGCACGCACACACACACACACACACACACACACACGCACGCACACACATACACTCACACACACACGCACGCACGCACGCACGCACGCACGCACGCAGTCTTTAGAGCCTTCATCATGATCACCTTCAAGCTGGAGGAGGTACACACACACACACACCCTACACACTCACAAGCACACACACACACACACACACACACACACACACACCGACACACACATAGCGTACACACACACACACACACATTCTGTCTTCACAGCCCTCACAATGACCATGCTCAAACTGGAGGAGGTACATGCCCCCCCGCCAGCACACACACACGCACACACACACACAGTCACACACACACACACACACACACACACACACACACACACTCACACAGGGAAAAGGCCTACCAAACGTCTCATGCGGTCACGTCTGCTGCCTCAGTGACAGGGAGACCTGCTGTTCGTCTCCTTCCTGTGAGTCCCTGCTGGGGGCGTGTCGGACCGTAGGGGGGCTGTGGGTCTGGCCCCGGGGGGGGGGGCTGTGGGTCTGGCCCGGGGGGGGGGGCTGGGGGTCTGGCCCCGGGGGGGGGGGCTGGGGGCGTGTCGGACCGGAGGGGGGCTGTGGGTCTGGCCCCGGGGGGGGGGCTGGGGGCGTGTCGGACCGTAGGGGGGCTGTGGGTCTGGCCCCGGGGGGGGGGGCTGGGGGCGTGTCGGACCGGAGGGGGCTGGGGGTCTGGCCCGGGGGGGGGGGGCTGGGGGTCTGGCCCCGGGGGGGGGGCTGGACTCACCGGCTATGATCAGATCTAGCCTTGCTGGAGTTTAAAGCTCTGCAGCGCCCCCAGAGACAGAACAGGTTCGGGAGGGAGATAAAGAGGAGGGAGGGAGGGGGGGGGGGTGAGAGGGAGAGAGAGAGAGAGAGAGAGAGAGAGAGAGAGAGAGAGAGAGAGAGAGAGAGAGAGAGAGAGAGAGAGAGAGAAGGAGAGGGAGACAGAGAAGGAAAGAGAGGGAGAGGGAGAGGGGGAGAGAGATTTATGGAGAGATAGAGGGGGCACATCAGGATCTAAGATAGGGTGAAGTGAAAGAGAGAGTGTGGGGGAGATCAGGAGAGGCTGAGGTTTTGAGCGAGTAAATTCGTTTTCTAGGAAATTTCAGAGGAGGTTAAACACGATATAGGAGAGGCTTAGATTTTTTTTTTTTCTGATGAACAGGAAAGTGAGTGACGAGGTTTCCTCTACACCACCAGGTGTGAGTGTGATTAGACGTTAAAAGCTGTCTAAATAATCAGCCTTTTCCTGTGTTTTAGTGACATCACAAGTGGGCGTGTCCACCTAGATGTGTGCTTGATAGATCAGTCTACCAGCCTACCCAGTGGACCGTAGCAAACGTTGCTCATCTATCTGTCACACATCTAGGGGGACACGCCCACTGGTGAAGTCACTAAAACACAGAAGGAGGCAGATTTTCAAACCAGCTTCTAACGGCTGAGCCCACTCACACCTGGTGGCAGAACATAGGAGCTTTAAGTACGATGATGAAGGAAGTATTTATTATTTGAGGAAAGATGGAGGAAAGGAAGCGAGGAAGCAAGCAGAGAGTGTAAGGAGAGGAGGGGAAGAGTGAACCGTGAGGCTGAACTGGAGTAGGAGTGAATTCATCTTTATTACACCGAGCCCCGCTACAGCGCCGGCACGGCCTCGCTCTAAATAAACCACCAAACTTTCTACATTTTTCATCACTCCACGCACACACGCACACATAGACACACACTCACATACACAGGCTCAAACACTCGCTCCCTCTCTCTCTCCCTCCTTCCCTGCTCTCTTTCTCTCAATGTTTCTCCTTCTCTTTCTCTATCTTAACCTCTCTCTCTCTCTCTCTCTCTCTCTCTCTCTCTCTCTCTCTCTCTCTCTCTCTCTCTCTCTCTCTCTCTCTCTCTCTCTCTCTCTCTCTCTCTCTCTCTCTCTCTCTCTCTCTCTCTCTCTCTCTCTCTCTCTCTCTCTCTCTCTCTCTCTCTCTCTCTCTCTCTCATATTGTTTTTGTACCCAACCAGCCATTGTAAACCGATGCCAATTGAAGCAGAGTCACCCAGGTACAAATAAAATCGTACTTATTAGTGAACACTGACTCACACCTTTACAACACACACACAGAAAACATACACACAGACACACACAAACACTCACACCCCAAAACACACACATGCACACTCATTCACATAATCACAAACACACACTCCACGCACGTACGCACACACAAAATACGATTTTGAATCATATTTCCGTCACATTATGGTTCGTTTGCTCCTACTGCTGTCCCCAAACAGCGTTATGTAGGACACACACAAACACACACAAACCCACAACTACATGCAACATACACACACACATACAAACACAACCACACACACACACACACACACACACAAACAACCCAGACAAACACACTGGTAAACTTTTTTCAACAGGATGCATTCGCATACATAAATATGCATCAACATGCAAATCATTAATTCCGTAGACATGAGTTCCTCGTCGTCGTGGAAACTGGCCGGCGCTGGAGATTCACATTAAAGTAGGGCCCCCATGGTTCACCCTCATATAGGCTATTGGACCGGGCACATTACAGATGCATCTTTATTACCTGGACTTATTAAAAAGAGAGGAGAGAGAGACAGAGGGAGAGAGAGAGAGGGAGAGAGAGAGAGAGAGAGAGAGAGACAGTGTGTGTGATGGAGAGAGAGGGTCAGTGTGTGTGATTGAGAGAGAGAGAGAGAGAGAGAGGGGAAATGAAAGCGTTATAGCAGCACACATAAAAAAACACAATAAATAATAACAGTAATGATAATAAAGTAAAGTTAGAGGGAGCTAGCGAGAGAAGTAGAAGAAGAATAGAAGTCATACCCCAAATGTAATTGGAAAAGGAGGTCAGGAAATAAACAAACAAACAAGAAAGTCTAATAGCACGTTACTTAGCATATTTAGCATGGTAGCGTACGTGTTAACATGCAATTTAGCAGCGCATTGTTGGAACAGAATGTGTGACGCTAATGAGCCCAGAGTGGCTAAATCTCTAGATGTCGGGTCTTAATGCGAGTGTAACGCAGTTGCAACATGTTTTAGTGGCTCTGACGAAGGTAATTAAGTAAACACACTGAAATGTCAGCCTGCTAAACGAGCCACAGCTGAATATATACTCACAATTTTACATGCAGATGAACATTAAGATTTACTCTTGTAAATGAAGGTCTCTTGTTCTGCCTGTGCATGCAGCAAGTGAAATACAGAGTAAATCAATGAGAGAGAAAAGGACTGAAGTGGGACAAGGAGAGAATATGGATCACAAGGCGCAGTATAGAGGAGGAATGGGATACATTGATCTGTTAATATCCTGTTCAGCATCAAAGCTCTGACATGATGGACAAGGTGGCGTCTTCCTCTCTTCACCTCATTACCTTTGATTGACTGCCATGCGACCTTAACGTCTGGGAGGAGGGGGGGAGGGAGAGAGAGAGAGAGAGGGAAAGAGAGAGAGAGAGAGAGAGAAAGAGAAAGACAGAGAGAGAGAGAGACAGAGGGAGAGAGACAGAGAAAGACAGGGAGAGAGAGAGAGAGAGAGAGGGAGAGGGAGAGGGAGAAGGAGAGAGAGAGAGAGATAGAGAGAGAGAGAGAGAGAGAGAGAGAGAGAGAGAGGGGGGGAGAGAGAGAGAGAGAGAGAGAGAGAGAGAGAGAGAGAGAGAGAGAGAGAGAGAGGGGGGGAGAGGAGGCAGATGAGTGTTAACATAGTGAGAGATTTTCTCACTCTACCGCAGAAGGGGAGCAGTGAGTTTGCAGTGGAATTAACAGTAATCAATATTAATGGATAGATTAAACCAATTAAATTTGTTTAATTCAACAAAGTCTTGTTTTAACTTGGTTGACTGAATTAAAGACTTTTTCATTGTTCAATCAATTTAACCCTTTCTATATTCACCCAATTCTTACTTCCTGATCTTCAACACTAAGATTCGTAGTGGTTCAATAACACGTGTCAATCAACAGACTTCTTTTTCCGCCGACTTACCCATGGAAGGAAGTGCCTTTGAGCAAGACAGCTGACCCTGGCTGCTGGCGAAGACCTGCAGTTATCTTATGATATTCTATTCCCCGCCCCCTCTAGGACCTGGCAGCTCTGGTAGCCAATGGCACGGTCACCAGCAAACCTCCAGTCACCCTGCGATTGGTCATCCCCGCCAGCCAATGTGGTTCCCTCATCGGCAAGGGCGGGTCTAAGATCAAAGAGATCAGAGAGGTGAGACTTCCTGTTACCAGTTAAGAACAAGACTTGTATGTATATGTGTTTATATGTTTATGTGTAGGTACATGATGTAATACAGTATGAATTGATGCATTGTATATATACGCATGTATATATATGAGTATATACAGTATGAATTGATATGTGTCTATTTGTACAGATTATTCATGTCTACATGTAGGGTAGATACAGAAGTATATACAGTATTTATTAATCGATGTATATATAATATCTATGTGTGAGTATATACAGTATGCATGATATGTGTATATATGTGTATAGATTATATATGTATGAATTATACATGTATATATTATATATGTATTTATATGAGTATATAGTGTGAATTTTACGTATATATGTGTGTATTATATATGTATATATGGGTGTATATGAGTATATACAGTATGACTTTATGTGTAGATATGTCTATATTATATACGTATATATGTAAGTGTATACGTACTGTATATGTGTATACACAGTATATATGTATATATTACATATGTATGCATTAATATGAGTAGATACAGTATAAATTATATATATGTATAGATGTATGTATATGAGTGTATGAATTATATATGTGTGTGTGTGTGTGTGTGTGTGTGTGTGTGTGTGTGTGTGTGTGTGTGTGTGTGTGTGTGTGTGTGTGTGTGTGTGTGTGTGTGTGTGTGCGTAGTCTACAGGAGCTCAGGTGCAGGTGGCGGGGGACCTCCTCCCTAACTCTACAGAAAGGGGCGTGACCATCTCAGGGGGGCAGGACTCCATCATCCAATGTGTGAAGCTCATCTGCACCGTCATCCTGGAGGTACGCGTGTGTGAGCGCGTGCGTGCGTGTGTGTGTGTGTGTTTTTGTGTGTATGTGTGTGTGTGGGTGTTTGTGTGAGTGTGTGTCAGAACTGCAAGGCAGATAATTGGTGAGCTCCATTGCGGGTCAGTTCCATTGACTGTGTGGGGGGCCAGAGATACACACATAGCTCTGACTGGGAGACTTTCACCACTATCGAGACATTTGGCCGATGCCTTTACCAGTGACTACAGCTACACGTCATTAAGGAGCAGATCCTTAACGCTGACCGGCATTGGCAATCGCACCCAGAACCTCTCTGCCTGGAGTCAAACACCCAAACCCCTCGACTCCCACTCTGGGCCGGACGCCCCAGAATAGCAGAGACTCTAGGTTACATAAGCTACGATTACGTCAGGAGGAGGAGAGGGAATGACATGTAGCATAGAGAGGGAAGGACATGTAGCATAGAGAGGGAAGGACATGTAGCATAGAGAGGGAAGGACATGTAGCATAGAGAGGGAAGGACATGTAGCATAGAGAGGGAAGGACATGTAGCATAGGACCACACGTCAGGAAGAGAGGGAATGACATGTAGCATAGAGAGGGAAGGACATGTAGCATAGAGAGGGAAGGACATGTAGCATAGAGAGGGAAGGGCATGAGGCATTGGACCACACGTCAGGAAGAGAGGGAAGGACATGTAGCATAGAGAGGGAAGGACATGTAGCATAGAGAGGGAAGGGCATGAGGCATTGGACCACACGTCAGGAAGAGAGGGAATGACATGTAGCATAGAGAGGGAAGGGCATGAGGCATTGGACCAGACGTCAGGAAGAGAGGGTATGACATGTAGCATAGGACCACAGGTCTAATTTAACCGGATAGCTTCAAGGCTACTAGCAGGCTCGCCGCTCCCTATACGCAGGGTACGCAGAGTGAACAGGGCACCAGGTACCTGAGGGGGTACCAAAAATTAAGGTTCCTAAATAAAAAATAAATAAAAAAAATACATTATTGAATTAAAAAAATATGTACATTTGTTATGAAGAGGCCCACCGTTGTTTGTTCTTAATTGTATAACCTATCACTCAATTTCGGCGAATTAGATGTTTTTACCTAATATATGAAAAGGGGCTCCCCCCCCCCCCCCCCACCCCCGCTCGCGTAGGGCACCGAAACGGCCAGCAGCGGCCCTGGCTACTAGGCATGCATGGTTAACATCGTTAGCAAACTTGCAGGTTGCGCCCCGTGTTGAATATTTAATAAATCTCCCCAAAAAAATCCTCAGAGTCAGAGTAGCCCCATCTGTGTAGGGTCACGACCTAACAACCTCCCGCCTCCCTCCCCCTCTCTGCTGAGACCCTGAACAGAAACACAGATCTATAATTCACCAGCGTGATCCCCTTAATCAAAGGTCATTCTGCCTCCCCCTCTGCCTGAGGGGGGAGGAGAGGGGGAGGAGGAGGAGAGAGGGAGGCAAAGGGGAAGAAAGGGGGAGGAGGAAAGGGGGAGAGGAAGAGGTGGAAGGAGGAGGACGAGAAGCAGGAGAGATATCAAAGTCTTTCCCGGCTCATTGGTATTCCAGCGGAGTTCTGGGAAGAGGGTCGGGAAACGACAGGAGGAAGAGCAGAAAGAGAAGAGGAGGAGAGAGCGAGGGGAGGAGAGGGGGGAGTTGACCTCAGATGAACCCATCTGTTGGTGACTGCGTGTTGAACTCCTTCTAACAGCGGGTTCCTCCGGTATTCTAATGAACATCTATTGTTTTATTCACACTTTCTTTGATCCTAACACTTTCTTCTGATCTTTTTCTCATATTTTCCGGCGTGTGCAGTTTTAGTTTTAGTTTGAGAAGAGCCACGGCCCATCTTTTATGAGCTGCTCCTGCAGTATAACCAGCCCTTATAATAACTGATGCTTGATGTATCCCATCTATAATATAATAATGTAACGGCTGTACGATGTACTACATCAATAATATAGTAAGATAACTGCTGTATAATGAATCACATCTACAATATAATTATATAACTGCAGTACAATGTACATCATCTCTGATATAATAATATAAATGCTGAATAATGAATCACATGTACAATATAATTATATAACTATGGTACAATGTACATCATCTCTAATATAATAATGTGATTGCTGTATAATGAATCACATTTACAATATAATTATAGAACTGTAGTACAATGTACATCATCTATAAAATAATAATATAACTGCTGTAGAATATATTATATTGATAATTTCATAATATAGCTGCATAAAGTGTTACAATGTAACATAAAACACAACACATGATATAACAGATGATAATACTTTAGTGTAAAATTGTACGATTTGACCTCTACAATGTAAACAGTATTGTATACAATACAGCGCAATATTTTTCCAAGAGGAACATCTGGATGGCTAGAGCTGAGGGAGAAAGTTGGCCACATGCTAGCCTAATGCAATAAACGAAATAACCTGAGAATATTCTTGACACAGCAGATTCTACCGTCAAATCAATCTTCTCTCGGGTCTCCGAGTCTGAGCTAAAGGAAGGCATGGCTGACTAAGTGTTTTTCCCTCAAGTTATATATTTCTCCATACTGTGTTTTCTGGGGGATATATATTCGTATCAATGTTGCACTGCACCTGTTTTCTTTCATTCTGTTTGGTGACAAAATATCTTTACAAATATCATCTGCATCTTTTATACAAAGCATCCCAAATGTCATAACTAATGGGGCTCTCCTCAACGTCCCGGTGGGCTGGATTGTGCTTCGTGCTCGGAGGAAATATCACTAAATATCACCAAATGCCAGGCTTGAATAGGCCCCAGCTGTAGCATGACGCAGGGGGGCTACTGTCCTCCTGGACTCAGGATCCCTATCTTAAGTCTCCTGTCTCCTCTCTCCTCAGTCTCCCCCCAAAGGAGCCACCCTATCTTAAGTCTCCTGTCTCCTCTCTCCTCAGTCTCCGCCCAAAGGAGCCACCCTATCTTAAGTCTCCTGTCTCCTGTCTCCTCTCTCCTCTCTCCTCAGTCTCCGCCCAAAGGAGCCACCATCCCCTACAGACCGTCGCCGGCTCCAGGGACTGTTCTACTATCAGGAAACCAGGTACGCTTTTAAACTACAACTACCAGGAAACCAGGAACACTGTTAAACTACAACTACCAGGAAACCAGGAACCCTATTAGACCATTAAACTACAACTACCAGAAAGCCTGGTACACTGTTAAACTACAACTACCTGGAAACCAGGAACACTGTTAAACTACAACGACCAGGTGACCAGGAACACTGTTAAACTACAACTACCAGAAAACCAGGTACCCTATTAGACCATTAAACTACAACTACCAGAAAGCCTGGTACACTGTTAAACTACAACTACCAGGAAACCAGGAACACTGTTAAACTACAACGACCAGGTGACCAGGAACACTGTTAAACTACAACTACCAGGAAACCAGTAACACTGTTAAACTATAACTACCAGGAAACCAGGTACACTGTTATACTACAACTACCAGGAAACCATGTACACTGTTAAACAAGGACTACCAAGAACCAAGTACACTGTTAAACTAGGACTACCAAGAACCAGGTACACTGTTAAACTAGGACTACCAGGAACCAGGTACACTGTTAAACTAGGACTACCAGGAAACCAGGTACCCTTTTCAACTATTTGACTACAACTACCCGGAAACCAGGAACACTATTAAAGTGCAACTACTAGGGAACGGGGTGAACTATTCAACTAAAACTAGCCAAAACTACAAGGTATCCAAACCTAAAAGTGAAGTACCAGGAAACAGGTGAACATTGAACTAAAATAACCAACCAAAATTACGATACAGGCATAGCGATCCATGTTGATGAAACTGGAACTACTACAAATCGTTCCAGTTATCGTTCCCTACTAAAAGAAACATATCGGCAAAATAGAAATACTGATGCAATCTATTAGGATAAATCAAATGTCTATAGAATTATGT
>NC_044060.1:1848113-1850613 GCF_902167405.1 Gadus morhua | reverse complement strand
ATCGCTATCAGCTATTGTTATCTTAAACAGCGGTATGGGCCCAGAATTTCAATCAGTGTATCCCTACTATCAAGTATAGTATATTACTATACAACCCTTTATTAAAGCTACTGTCTAGAATAAAATATACACAAGGGAGTCACCACACAGTTCATCTGAACACACAGGTTTTTGTTCAACTGTATTTTTGATTAAATACTACTTTGTAATATTTAGCACCAGATTTGATTCTATGCTCAGATTATGATTGTTGTCTCATGATTTAACAATTCTCAGCATCAATTTTAAGACCTATTGGATAAAAGTACCGCATTAGTGGTAGTTCTGCGGTTCAAATAAAGTAATGCAAGACCTTTTGGCTTTAAGAATCTCTCCGAAGCAGAGAAACAGATTTGTACTGACTGGTAGTGAGTGTGCTGCAGTTTAAACACCATGCAAATATTAAGGCAAATAGGATCAGGCAGAATCCTCCCCACCCCCCTCACTCTCCCTCTGCCTCTCTCTCCCTCCTCCCCCCCCCTCTCTGCTCCTCTATCTCTCTCATCCCACTCTCTCAACATGACTGCATTTCTATGCATCTCACTACGTGAGTTAGCATGAAAGAGGCAGAGATGTAGCATCCACAGCGATGCTGAGGAAGCAACCTAGCAGCACATAGCCAGTACCACTGAACTAGAAACACTGAGCTAGCAAGCACTGAGCTAGTTAGCACTGAGCTAGTTAGCACTGAGATAGTTAGCACTGAGATAGCTACCGCTGCTATGCTCTGTTACATAAGATGTGCATCATTTCTGTATTTAGATACAGACACACACACACACACACACCCACAAACACACACACCCCCCCACACACACACACACACACACGCACTTACACGCACAAACACTTTCTTAATATTTCCCTCTCTACATCTCTCTCTCACACACACACACTCAAACACACACACACACACACACACACACACACACACACACACACACACACACACACACACACACACACACACACACACACACACACACACACACACACACACACACACACACACACACACGTATACTCTCCCTCCCCGTCCCTTAGCTCCCCTCACATTTCCACTTCTTTGATCTTCATTTTTAGAAAAGGGCTCAAAGAAAAAATCATAATCTTCAGTCGACGACGGAGTTATAATCAAACTATGGCAGCTGGGAAGGGTCAAAAGTGGGTTAAGCCAAAGTGGTTTGACTTTAGAAATCTCTGCTCTCTAAGCTGAAATGAAGCTAATGCCCCCCCCCCCCTTTATTAGCTTTCCCCTCGCCCTGAGTGGAAAATGCACATTCACTCGTTCTCCAAAACACCAGAGGGTTATTATTGTTGAGTATCTCTGCAGTTCTCTGCTCTTAGATACAAGATGTGCACATATTTTCGGGCCCTTTGATAAGTGGAGGACTCGATGTATTTGATAGGCCTTTATATCTATGATCGTTATTGATATCTACATCTATGATATCCCCTGATATATATGTAATAGGACAGACCAGGGTTGATATATAATACAACCTGTTATTTATGATAGGAATATTTATGATAGTATCTCATATCAATAATATGACTTGATGTATCTATGATATGTCTTCATATATCTAGGAGAGGACTTGATATGTCTATGATAGGACATGGTCTAGGATAACATCATATATGATAATACTTGATTAATATATTATGCATCTATGAAAGGATTTGACATATCTATAAAATAACTTGATATGTCTATGATTAAACGTGATATATGATAAGATTTTACGTATCGATGGTAGGACTTGACATGTTTATAAAAACGTTTATATATGATAGGACTTGTTATCTATATATATGATAGCTTCTGATATCTAAGCTGTACTAACTAACTGCTTCTCCCTGTTTCAGGCGTATGCAGTTCAGAGTCAGTACGGCGTTCCACACTCAGAGGTAAACAAGGACACTTACCTTTGTCAACCACACAAAGCAAACACTCTCAAACGGCCGCGTACCAGTTTCAACCGGTATTTCATGGTTTGTTTTTACCGATGATTGCCGTTTCTTCTGTATCAGGGACTCCTGCTCATTTGAAAAGCAACAAAAGCCTTTTTTTTATAATTGCAGTAAATGTGACTCATGCTACTTTTGAATTTCTTGCATTTGTTTGAAATTGTTTCTCTCTCTCCCCCCAGTTGGCCAAACTTCACCAGCTGTCCATGCAGCAGCAGGTTCTAGCCCCGATGAGCCAATCAGCAACACAACAACTTCTATCTGGTGTGTAGAAACACAGACACAACACCCCACAAACACACACTCACACACACGCACACAAACAAACACACACACACACACACAAACAAAAATACGCACACATACACACACATGCATACACATGCACACACATACACATGCACACACATGCATACAAATACACACACACCAAAGTTGTTCAACCTTAGATTCAATCGACTACAGAAAATACATCTCCCTGAGTTGAGAT
>NC_044060.1:1838113-1843113 GCF_902167405.1 Gadus morhua | reverse complement strand
GCGAGAGAACCTGTGTACCCTGTATTGGGTTAGTGCGCTTCTGATATTCTGAAATCATAATTCTTCCCCCGGATGTGTTTAGTCAGGGTGGGGGCGGAGTCAGGCTATATCCTTAAATCTTAGACCTAAGCTCCCACTCCCGCTCACACCACTAGTGTAAGCTGCACACCTGTTTTAAGCCTGAAGGTGTTGAGTCCAAACATGTGCACGTGATTAAGTGCACGTGATAAAGCCCATGGCATCAAAATATCCCTCTTCACATCAACAGCATTGCACTAGTTAACATCCACACCATTAGTAAACACGGACACCAGTATAAATTATAACTAAACCTAGCTCCCTTTTAATGAACTGATGTTACTGAATGGTTCGTGAATGTACCCTGATTGTAAAGTGTTACCAACAAACATAAGCAACAGCCCCCCCACTGGTCAATTCAGTTAAATTCAAATCAATTCAATATTATCTGTATAGCCCTTAATCACCATTACAGTCTCAAAGGGCTTAACAGGCCAAATATTTATGTCACCCCCCTTTACCCAAGCCCCCACACGGGCAAGAAAAAAGTCCCTTGAAATTAGCAAGGAAGAAATCTTGAGAAGAAACGCATATTAGGGGATCCCTTCTTCCAGGGATGGTCAGGAGTGCAATGGGTGCCATAATTGACATACAGGTAAATACATGCACATCATATTAAATCAGTGATGTGGTGCTGGCCGGTTAACCATGAGGAGAGTCCAGGCATCCAGTCTAGTCAGCGCAACACGCTAGAACAGACAGAATAGAATTAGAACGAATAGAAGTCTAAACTGATCACTGCATTGTGTTTTCTGATTGGCTGGAATTAAGCCAACAACATGACGCCCTGTGCCATACGTCCTCCCTAGGCTGAAAGTTTGATCAAAGTTTTTCGATTCATTTTCGATTTCATTTTCGATTCTGCTTGAATTTGTTGGGTTGTGCCCTGATTTGTTCTAATGCTCTGGAATGATCTCTGGGCGCGGCTCCATCCTAATGTTTCCATAACGATTGTGTTTCCTCTTCTCTAAGCCCCATCCCCAGCCACCCCCCCAACTTATACAGCCCCCCTCATCCGTACAGCCCCCCCTACTGTAATCAGTCGCTACCTCCAGCAAACACACCCACCGTCTTATGATTTACTCATTTCCGTTGTTTATTTCCTTGACTTTGATTTGCTGTCCAAAATACCCCAATACCCCCAATACCCTCGACACCCTTGTGCGTCTGTTTGTTTGTGTGTTTGTTTGTTCGTCTGTTTTGTTTGTTTGTTTGTCGTCCTGAGCTCCTTTAGTTTTGTTTTGTTTTGACTCAGTTCTCGATCTTTAACATGTCTTTGATTTAACTCCCTCTAACCCTTCTCCATCCGAACCCTCCCTCCCTCCCTCCCTCCCTCCCTCCTCCCCTCCACTCCCTCCTCCTACCCCTTCCCCTATCTCCTCCACTCCTCCTCCTCCTCCCCTCCTCCCCCCTCCTCCTCCTCCTCCTCCCCCTCCTCCCCCCCCTCCCCCTCCTCCTCCTCCTCCAGTTTAGAGACTGCCAAATCCACCGCCCAGACCTCCTCCATGCTGCCCTCCGTAGACCTCTCCATGAGCTTCACCCAGCCCGTCCCCCCCGCCCCCCCCACCTCCTCCTCCTCCTCCTCCTCCTCCTGCGCCTCCCTGGCCGCCATGGGCGCCGCCATGTCCCACGCCCCCATGCTGGGCGGCCCCTACGCCGCCGCCCTGCCCTTCTCCGGCCTGATGGGGGTCAAGTCCTTCCCCTACCACCACCTGGCGCTGTCCTCCCCCGGCGCCATGGGGGCGCCCGGGATGGGGGCCCCCGGGATGGGGGCCGGCGGCCTCGGCCCCGCCGCCGCCATGTCCATGTCCATGATGCCCCAGTCGCACGCCGCCGCCGCCGCCGCCGCCGCCCTGGCCTCCTACACCGCCAAGATCTCCTCCAGCGCGGGCGCCAACGGCGTGAAGAAGCCCGACCGGCAGAAGTTCGCGCCGTACTGAGCGGGGAGGCTGAGGATGGCGGCGGCGTCGTCGAGGAGCGACGGTTGCCGTGGTAGCGTCGGCTGCGTCGGTCGCCGTAGCCGAAACCGGACGGGGCAGATACTCGCTTTTCTTCTCCTCCTTTCTCTTATTTTTCTCCCCCTCCTCCCGTCTGTTTTATATTATTATTTTTACGATTTTCTACCGTTTTTATAATTTACGTTCCTCTCTTTTTTTTTCGTCTTTCTTCCAGCTGCCACGTAGCAACAGATGACATCACATGCCTCTGTCCTTTCCCTATTCGTTAGTATCTTCTTCTTCTTCTTTGTGTAGTGTCGATCTGCCTCGTCAGTCAGAGTACAGTACAGCCGGAGCGGTAACCGTGGCGACACTGTTGTTTCCGCGGTCGTGGGCCGGTTGAGCCTGTAAAAGCCATATTAAGACTAATAAGCTTTTTTCTCCTCCCCTTGCTTGTTTCTTGCTCCCCCCTTTCTCTCCCTGATTCTATTGTATACTCTCGTATTTATTGACTAATATACAACTATTCCCTCAGAGAGTTTGTATCACCCGTCACTAACACTGCGCTGAAGGAACTCAGCCTTTATATATGATGATGTCTACTTCCTGTGTATGACCATTTCCTGTATACCACTTTCTCTCTTTTTTTGCTTTTTTTTTTCAAAAGAGTTTTCGAATAATAATTAATAATAAAAAAACAGCAGGTTAAAAGATCAGCTCTTTGACGCTAACAGTTTGTACCTTTGTTCTATTTTTATTTTGAAATGTTACTTTTTTTAAGTTATTTTTAACTTATTGAGGTTGGTAGCTATTATATTAACAGTTTAGAAGACGTTTTTGTTTCGGTTAATACTGTTCACGACTAGATTCTACTCTTTCTGTTCTGTGCCTGGGTCGGGTTTGACTCAGTGACTTAAAACGATTCCTTTCAGTTGTTTCCTTAAAGAAGAACGTGTATCACTGTACTATTAAAGATGATAATCAGATGTTTCCGTAAGTTAGACGTTTAAAGTTGTGTTTTCTGTCGCCACGTCATTACGCCATACACACATTCAGAATGGAGAGGTGCTTCGAACGGGATTCACTGACATCCAATGAACTACAATAGAACAGAATAGAATCAGATAGAATAAAACTGCACTGGTACGTAGAAAGGTGAGTACAGTACATCTAGACACCGGATCGAACCAAGTGTGACATCCCAAGAGGGGTTTCCTCCCAGATGTTTTTACAGTCGACCAGGGAGGTTTGTGGATGGACACTCCCATCTGTGAGGTCCCAAAAGGGATCGATTTTGAAAGGGCTTGGAACAAACAACCCACCTCAGCCGCACGCCCGCTGGTAAAAGAAGGGCCCGTTGAAGTATGGTGGACGAATTTGCAGTCGCATCCAACCGAAAAACTGCCACCAGTCCCTTCACCCCTCCACCCAAAGCCACTCCCCCTAAACACGCGACTAGCTCGCTGGCTTTAGCGATAGCTCCTCCTAGCTTTGCTGAAGCCTCCAGTCATGCGTAATGAGAGCAGGGAGGCAAAGTGTGTCCAGGTAGCCGGGTAGCGAGGTAGACAGACAGTCGGGCCATCCAATAATTTCCTAGCCCCGGGCTACGTGGCCTGCCAGAGCCACAGCCACCCGAGTTCTGTTTTTTTCGTAGCATTTGATCTATTGATTGCTGTCAGGATGTAAAGAGAATTTCAACCACTTTGGAAATAATTTCATCTAGAGCAGCCTGTAGAAGCTCTGACAATGACATGGAAACATGGAATTGGGTCTTCTATCATGGATTTGAACTGAGCGTGCTCAAAGTGCACCATGGTGCATCATTACTCTAATCACTCTGTAACGATGCAGTCAGTCTTTACTGAGCCAACATGCCCTCTCTGGGGGACCTAGAGCCCACACACTGATCTGAGAGTTACGCTCAACAGAATGGGCACCGGGCAGGGTACTGTGGCGGTGGAGGGGAGGTGTGGCTCCATCTGTCTTGTAGTGCTATTCTTTTTATTTTTCTATTGTGGTTCTATTGTAGTTCTGTGACGGGAGGAGAAAACGGCGGAAACTCCTGTCAGAGGATCCCAGATTACTGCTGCATGTTCGCTTGGCCTCACTAACAGATACACACACACACACACACACACACACACACACACACACACACACACACACACACACACACACACACACACACACACACACACACACACACACGGTCCAAAATAAAATAGTCATTGCGTTCAGTTGTGAATCTCGAAATCTAACCGAATTACCGAAAGGTCCAGAAATTCGCTTTCAGACAAAATTTGTTGGCACAAAAACATTTCAACAATCATACGTTAATTGAAATTCTAGATACAATTTCAATAATTGAGAGACAACGAACAGTATATATTTTCTCCTGTGTTCGATAATTTATAAACTTATTCTAGGACTCAAAGCTGAATCGAACCAGTTGATTCCCTCTCTCCTTCACTGACAGAAGACAAACCATCGTACACTGAACCAGATACACCAATCACTCGGCCCCACGTGTGTGAACGTGTGAGAGAGTGTGTGTACTAGCTGTGACAAAAAAAAAAACTTTATCTAAGTTAGTTGGGAAATGCATTAAATAATTTGTTGTCTCCTGTATGTTTATTTGTTTGTTAGATGGTTTGTGTGTTTTTAATTATATTAATAATAATAATGTGGTATATTATACAAGTTCACTTATTTTTATAGTCACATGTTCTTGTCCAAACTCACCTCTTTCACCCATCCTCCATGTTGTTTTTGCCTCTTTTGTTCCATTTGAACTACAGTTAAACTTTTCCCTGCTCATTTGCATGAGTTTGACTTGAATTGACTTCTATGCAAAGCATCTCTGGGTGGTTCAGCCGAGGATTCTGGGAGATGGTGTTTTGGGGAACTGTGAACATGCTAGTTAGGCTATCGCTAAAATGGTAAGGGCTACCGTAGACCAAGGCTTGTTAAGTTTTCTCCAAACAA
>NC_044060.1:1803113-1833113 GCF_902167405.1 Gadus morhua | reverse complement strand
GAGAAAGAGGAGAGGGCCGAGGCTGAATGCACGGATCAGATTGTGTGCTGGCAGTAAGCCTTGCTATCAGTAGTTATAATGAGAAGAGAGGACAGAGACTAAGTGAACACAGAAGCACACACATTCATGCAGGCACCAGACACACACAGACACACACACGCACACACACACACACACACACACACACAGACACACACAGGCATACACACACACACACGGCCTCCAGGGAGCTGACCTTCCAATGAACCTTCCTATTGAGGAGCAAACAGACCTCAAAACAGACGGACAGGCGGATGAAGAGTTAGATGGACAGACAGATGGATTCTCTCTTATTCCGAATTAGTGGACATAACTAGAAAAATTTGCGGAAACCGGTTTCCTTAAACCATTTAGGTTTTTACGCAGATAGACGGATAGATAGATAGGTCGATGAATAAATGGATCCAGACAGACTGGGTCCAAACTTGGTTGCTCAGAGAGGGGGGAGATGGGGGGGGGAGGGGGAGTGGTGGTGGTTGGGAGACGGGGACGGGGACGGGGGGGGGTACACCAGCTATTGATTTTTGTCTCCTAATGGTTTTCATTGGAGCTCGGATGGTTCCACATTAATATTTAATCAGCCTCCATTTCCCGTCTACATCTGTAAGATAACCACCTCCACCTCTACCGCCCCTTCTGGGGGGGAGAGAGAGAGAGACACACACACACACACACACACACACACAGAGAGGGAGAGAGAAAGAGAGACATGCGAGAGACGAGAGAGAGAGAGACGAGAGAGAGAGAGACAGAGACAGAGACAGAGACAGAGACAGAGAGAGAGAGAGAGAGAGAGAGAGAGAGAGAGAGAGAGAGAGAGAGAGAGAGAAAGAGAGAGCATTTCCTCACCCTAGGCCATGCCTTTAGTACCACCTGGAGAGTATGTGATGGTTGAAGCTGAGTTAATCCACGCCTCCTTTCTCTCTGACATTTCACTCCTCTATTGGGATCAAGTTAAAGGAATATCCTCTCCTGATTATTAAATTTGACTATACAATTGGTTTCACGATAAGTTGATACCGTCATGTCATGACGATGCATCACAATTCAAAGACAATAAGCGATACTACCGAAGTGCTCAGCCATAAACTCAGCACTAAGACATGTCCCAGCCCATCACTTGAGCGTCACCTCACCAAAGGGTTCCTCAGGGATGATCACAGAACACACAGCCGTATGGAATATGACCATGAACACCATCGATATAGTTATTGTTGTATGGTTAGTTATCGATATAGTTATCTTTATAGAAAACGGTCCTGGCTTCTGACTACTTCTATCTGTCTAGTGCAGTGATACTGTCGTGCAATATGTTATGTTGCCGTATAATGCCAAGCTTGCACTGCCACCTAGTGGCTGAATAGGTTCACGTGTAGAATATAGACTGCTGGTCATAAATCATAAATCATGTCATAAATAGCTTATCTGTTAAGCCCTATGAAACGGTACCTGTGATTAAGACAAATACAAATTAATGGAATTGCTAGTCCCTAAAAAATGCAGTATCAAATCGTATAAACAATGGCTCGTTTTGTATCTTATTTGTCATAACCTTCGCTGGCTTTTCATTGTTTTTTGTCTGCCTATTGTTATTAACCCGTAAAGGGACACTATTTGACCACCATGTGAGTGTGATTAGCCATCACAAGGAATTGCAAAGTCTACCCTGCCCTGTGACATCACAAGTGGGCGTGTCCACCCAGATGTAGGCTGGACAGAGCTGTCTAGCAGCCTGCCAATTGGTAGGCATATCTATCCATCAAACATCCAAGTGGACACTCCCACTTCTGCCGTCACACTGTCATAGGGCAGGGCAGGTTTGGCAGTGGCTTGTAATGGCCAATCACATACACCTGCTGGGTAAATAGGGGCCCTTTAATTCATAGTGTTTTGCACATATACTACAGTCTGAGGAAAGAAAACCTTTCAACTATGACGTTGGAGTCTTGAGTAGCCTAAATATCAAAACAAATAAAGGGTTTAGACGTAAACATTTCTTCAACTCTATTGCAGTATAAATGGAAAAATAAAGACAACCGTTCGTAGAAACGAGAGCATATAATGTTTTATTACACATTTTTCCATACAGAACACACAATTTTATGTCCAGATCACACACACTCAGGGCACAGAACCGACGGTTCTTTTGAAGTCATCGTGGCATGTTAGCTGTGACTTCACCCGACCAAGTTCAGCAGATACATCGCTAAGACATGATACACGCATGTACATCACATTTGTCACTATCTACAAAAAACGAAAGTAGTGTTTCATTGTGCGTTCAAGAGGTACACAAAGAGAAGGGTAGAGCAGAGTTGTGAAATGGAGTTGCTTTGGCTTCCCTTCGTACAGTAACTATCTCTCGGCTAGCGTTAACGCTAGCTTGCGGCTACCGTTAACGCTAGCTGTCAGTTACCCGTCATTTTACAGCCGACACGTGCGGTAAAGAAAATTTGAGTATTATTGATAAAAATCGGAGGCCAAGGCTTGGCTGATACAAAGAAAGAGTAAAGAGAGTGATATCTATTTTAGTTTTTATTTAAAGAGTAAAAGATGATTTGTGGTGGACAGTTGGAAATAGGGTTTAGAGATAAGCCATGTTGCTTTGAGACTAAAACTTCACATCGGAACCACTTCACATGAAGGACAATCTCTGAGGGATACAAGACAAAGGTCTGCAACGAAAACACAAGATCACACTCCTGTGGGGAAGTCAAGTTATTGGCTTGCTTAAGTATGGCAATTATTCTTCGATAAGAGATTTATGGGAATAAAAACCAGAACAATGAATTATGTCTTACATACGAATATAGAATGATGAAAGTTCTTGCCGAACCCAAACAGCATCATCAATTCTATTTGGATACTAAAAATTACTATGTTTAACCTTAAAAACAAGAAAATACAATTTAACAGAGCTTCTAGTGTGGCTACACAGCCGCCAAGATGAAAAACGTCAATATAAATGTGTCTTTAGATACAACAAATGGTCGGTGTTCATGTTGTAAACAGGATTGAGATTCTAACATTCTACTCGTGATTGACAGTTGAGAGGACCACACACAGCAAGATTGTAATCAACGGTCCTGTTCCGCTGAAGATCCGCCCCCATTATGGGCATTACCATAATGGAAAAGTACAGCCAGTTGGTCTGAGACGTTACAACAATTATCACATAACACTTAGAATTTAATCGTGGGCATTTATGATGACAGTATGGCTGCAACTAACGATTATTTCACTGTGTTTTAATAAGACGATTATTCTTCGTTTGAATAATTTAGTCGATAAAATCGAATACATAAAAACAAATGCCTACACAAATGACCATTCAAAATTTAAAAAAGAAACACAACTATTCCTTTTATAATTATCCGTGATCCCAATATTTGAATTTAACTGCTACATTAAGCAGCCAACGTTATTTGAACTTTTCCTACAAATTAGATTTGATGACTTCTCTGTCTATGACTAACGGTTGGATTGACTCTTTGTTGCAGCCCTAGTCCCCCCTTCATCCACCCATGGTTGAACCTATTTCAAGTTGCATGACATAATGAACAACGCATGACCAAACTGAAATTCAGTGGCAAAAACAGACCTTTAATTAGTGTAATATACATGGTGATGTCACTACGCTGAACAATCTGACGCCGGATTTTAAACCGTTGCGTAACAAAACCGTGATGACGCTATAGAGGAAAAATAAAAAGGGACATAGAGAGGACTGGAAGGATTGAGGAATGGAGCGATGGACGATATAAAAGTATTTTCTTTAAAAAAGGTAAAAGGCATTTACATTTGAGCCCGCAATATAGAAGCACATCCGTTCTGTAAAAACACATCGCACCCAGAACACATTTTAATTTGTCTAAACATGCTAGATAATAATGACAAAGGGTGGAATGGTTAATGAACGGAACAGGAATGGTTAATGAACTCAAGACGTGTTTACCTATACAGGAGCTCTGCGAGAGGTTAAAGAGTGCTGTGTTGACCCCCGGACTCGTTCTAAGAGACTTAAAACAGCCTTGGCTCACCCCGTACCCCAAACAGTACAATCAAGTTGACCTGAACCCTGTAGTGGCCCTACCGTCAGGTCCCACACCCACCTAGATCTATGCTCCGTGTCCCCAAACAGCTCTCCCCATTTACCCTCAGAAGTTACATCTTTTCTATGTACAGCACAAACACAAACAAGTACATCGTCTCAGGTTGGGCTGAGAAACACGGCCTGTAAAAACAACAATTTTCCTAGCATTCCGAGAGGAACGTCTAACCCATGCATTCTTCTTTCATTTCTATAGAGTATGACACGATACGCTCAGAGGGAGGAGAGGTATAGAGACGCGTGTAGTGTGAAAAAACAAGATCGGTACGACTTATAAAAATCTCTTCTCAATCCTTAGTATTTGTGTGCGTGTGTGTGAGTGTTTGTTTGTTGTCCTAGTGTGTGTGTGTGTGTGTGATCACCCCCGTCCCACCCCACAATGCACCAGCCCCCCTCTCAGTTAGTGTCGTTGACGATCACGATGACCATGTGCTCCTCCTCCAGATTACCCACAGTCCTCTTGGCCTCCTGCAGGTACTGCTGGGAGAAGTGGCCGGGCGGGAAGGCGTACAGCATGGCGCCCGGCGCCCCCTCCCGGCCGGCGGGCAGGCTGATCACGCCCGCCGCCTCCTTGTTCCTCAGGTACGTCACCAGGTGGCGCAGCAGGCGCACTTGCAGCCCCGGCTCGGGGGGCGGGGCCTGGCGGTCCACGGGCCCCTGGAGGGCCAACAGGATGGCGTAGCCGTCTGGGCGGCCCTGCTTGATGCGGCGCGCCACCTCGTCCAGCCGCGTCTGGTCCATGCGCAGCCGCTGGGCGATCTTCAGCTGGCAGGGCTGCGATTGGCCCTTCATGATGCCGCTGAAGAAGGAGGCCCCGCCCTCCAGCAGGTACAGGTGCGTGGGAAAGCTGCTGTTCTTCAGGGCGAACAGGCCGGGCCAGGCCTTGGGGAGGCTGGCCGCCGCGAACTCCGTCAGCGATGCGGGGGCCGGGTGCCCGGCGCGGGGGTCCGGGTGGGGGGAGGGGGAGGCGGCCGTGGGCTCGCTGTTCCTGTGGTGATGGTTGTTGGGGTGGTCCCCGGACACGCCCCTCTTGCCGTGGTGGCGGGGAGGCGGGGGCGCGGGGTCGGCGGCGCTGGCGGGCGGCGGCCTGGGCGGGGCCCCGCCCCCCTCGGGGGAGTGGTCCTGGGACTCGGTGGTGGAGTCGGGGGCGCGGACGCGGGCGCGGTCCGGGCTGGGCTCCGGGGACACGGGGCCCAGCGGCACCCTGACCTTTGACCTGCCACGGTCGCGCTCCCGCTCCTTCTCCCGCTCCTCCGCCACGGGGGCGCGGTCGTTGGAGGCGCTCCGGCTCCGCCTCCGGGCCCGCCTCTCGTCCCGCTCCTTCAGCCAGCGTTCCCGGGAGCGGCTGCGGCTCCGGGCGCTCCGTCCGGGCCGGCCGAACGCCTCCACGGCGGGGGGCCGGCGCTCCAGGGCGCGGGGCGGGCTGCTGAGGTACTCCCGCTCCAGCACCGCCCTCTCCCGCTGGGACAGCAGGACGTGGGGCGGCGGGGGGGAGGAGGTGCCCCCCCGGGCGCGCCCGTCCCGCTCCAGCCCCCGGTGGTGGGCGTAGGCCTCGGGGAGCAGCTCGTAGTGGGGGGGCAGGGGGGCGGGCGGCTGGTAGCCCGAGGGGAACACCCGGGGGGGGCTCTCCTCCACCTTGGCGAAGTCCACCCGGAGGCGGCGCTCCGGGCCCCCCAGGGGGAAGCCCCTCATCTGGGTGCAGGCGGCCTGCGCGGCGTCCAGGCTCTCGTACTGGATGTAGGCGAAGCTCTCGCCCTTCACGTAGTCGATGTTGCGGATGCTGCCGAAGCGGTCGAACTCCCGAGCCAGCGCCGTGAGGGAGATGCCGGGGCCCAGCCCCCCCACCCACAGCCGCGTGGTGGAGGTGGCCTTCCCGTAGCCGATCTTCACCGGGTTCACGCCGATCACGCGCCCCTGCATGGCCACCTTGGCACGGTGCGCCATGTCCAGGTTCTGGAACTTGACGAAGCCGTAGGCCCCGCCCTGCCCGCGGGCCGGCCGCTTGATCACCACCTCCTCGATGATGCCGTACTTGTCGAAGGCCCTCCTCAGCTCCACCTCCGTGACGTTGTGGTCCAGGTTGCCGATGAACAGGTTACTGGTGGCCCTCTGGTCGTCCTCAGGCTTCAGCTCCTCCGGCACCACGGGCACGGGAGGGAAGCCGTACGGCTGTCTCCTCTCCTCCAGCATCCCGTAGTAATCCAGGATCCGCTCCCTCTCTCTGCCCAGACCCAGGCTCTCCAGCGCGTAATGCCGGGCCCTCGGGTCTCGGATGCCGGCCAGCGCGGGGCCCGGCGGCGACATGGACCTCTGTCGGTATGGGTACGGTGCGTGCAGCGGTAAGTAACCAACCTCGGGCGGAGTGACGCTTCGTCTGCGGACGTACATGGGCTCTACCTTCAGCTGGCGGTCGCCCAACACCAACCGGGTGGATTTGGCGTGTCTGGCTTCCTTTGCGTCCTCGGGATGTCTAAAATTAACGTATGCGACCCGTCCCAGCTCCGGCGTGTGCGAGAGTTTTACACTAACGTCCCCGAACTTTTTGAACTCGTGGAAAAGCGAGTCCTCCACGTCTTCGTCCGAGACTTGCGATCCGAGGTTGCTGATGAGGAGTGTTTTATATTCCAGTGTACCTGGTCGGGGACCGGGGACCTCCACCGGCGCGGTCCGTAGAGGCGGCCGCCCGAGGAGACCGAGCTCATGTCTGTGGTGCAGCTCCAGCGCCGCAGCGCGCTCCTCCCGGGATAAGCGGGGCTCCTCCCGAGGTATGCGGGGCTCCTCCCGGGCTATGCGGGGCTCCTCTCGGGTTATGCGGGGCTCCTCCCGGGCTAAGCGGGGCTCCTCCCGAGCTATGCGGGGCTCCTCCCGCGGTATGCGTCCCTTCTCTCGCTCCCGGCTCCGGCTACGCTTGTGGTAGCCGCGGCTCTCCGCCAGCAGCAGAGCCAGCGGCGGGGGAGGCAGCTCCTCTCGCCGCGCCTCGCGTTCCCTCTCACGGATCCTCTTCGCTAGGGCCCTGGAGGGACTCGTTTCTCTCCCGGCCTGCCTTTTCATTTTCAAACGAGGAGGATGATGGAGCCCAAAGTTTTCAACGCCTGCAAAGGTGATTCCAGCTCGGAAAGGGCGCGTTCGGAGGATACTCTCAAGTATAATCTCGGCGACGATGGTTTTTGTAAACGAACACTAACGCCCGACCCACTGCACGGTTACATAAAATTCGAAATAAAGGAATAAAATCGTTTAGAATCATGTCAGCATCGGCGATTCTACACCAACACCGCCATCTTGGACAATGGGAATGTGCGCCTTCCCTCAGAGGGAGGGAGCACGTCGGCGGAGCGTCGTCATGACGTCACACGTATTCCCAAATTCCTACAACACTTCCTTAGGGGAATTAGAGGAGAATATTATACTCAAACTCTTTGCTACATATGTTTTATAATGGATTAATATAAATTTGAATATTGACTAAATATGACTAAATTAATTCTTCTTAGTTAAATATGTCGATGACATTGCTCACTTTTTTTTTTACATTTATGAATTACTTATGCCCCGAATTTAATTCCATTATTTGAATGTTTTGTATCCCTATTTCAGTAACAAAGACGATTCATTTCTAAGAGTGATTGGAAATTTTAATGTATAACGCTTTTCAAGATGTTTTCGTGTGAAGGAATTGACACAAGGTGATGGACTTCAATACAACATATTAATCTTTGCGAAGGTTTGATTTGTATTTTAAATCAGTTTAATTCAATATCGTTTTCACGAATGTATATTTGTTATTTATTTACATACATTGGTATGCTTTTTGTACTGATGTCTGCTGAAACCCCATATTTCTTATTTTTTTCCTCGCTTATGGTTTTTAATTCAAGTCATTACTCTTAATAAACAAAACTCTATTTATATTGATTATATCAATGCGTTGACCCTTACTTCCAATTGAAATGGACCACTCCATCTCTGTGCTTGGATGGTATTGACGTCATCTTCTTCAGTTGATATCACTACGGTTTGAACATTTAGCAGACACCATCATCCAAACTAACATAGAGTGATTTACAGTATCTTACAGAAGTGATTAAACCCCTCACATTTTGGTAAATATTTTGTTAAATCTATTTATTGGACAACACTGAAGAAATTACACTTTGATACAATGTAAAGTAATAACAATGTAAATGTACTGTCCCCTCAAAATAACCCAACACACAGCCATTAATGTCTAAACCGCTGGCACCAAAAGTGAGTACACTGCCTTAACCCTCTTGGACATGGAGTTCACCAGAGCTTCACAGGTTGTGGAATCCTCTTCCGCTCGTCCTTGAGGACATCACAGAGCTGATGGATGTTAGAGACCTTGCGCTCCTCCACCTTCGGTTTTAGGATGCTCAATAGGGTTTAGGTCTGGAGACATGTTCAGCCAGTCCTTCACCTTTACCCTCAGCCTCTTTAGCACGGCAGTGGTCGTCTTGGAGGTGTGTTTGGGGTCGTTATCATGCTGGAAGAGAGTTTCCGAAGAGGGGATCGTGCTCTGCCTCTGACCGAGCTGAGTATCTTATCCTGAGGTCTCTTTGGAAGATAGACGTAGGAGTGCTGCCAGCATTGCTGCAGAGGTTAAAGGGGTGGGGGTCAGCCCTCAGATAATGCTCCTCACACTGCATCAAATTGGTCTGCATGGCCGTCGTCCCAGAAAGAAGCCTCTTCTAAAAGAGATGCACGCGGAAGCCCGCAAACAGTTTGCTGAAGACAAGCAGACTTAGGACATGAATTACTGGGACCATGTCCTGTGGTCGGATGAGACCAAGGTCAACTTATTTGGTTCAGATGGTGTCAAGCGTGTGTGGCGGCAACCAGGTGAGGAGTACGAAGACAGGTGTGTCTTGCCTACAGTCGAGCATGGTGGTGGGAGTGTCATGTTCTGGGGCTGCATGACTGCTACTGGCGCTGGGGCGCTACAGTTCATTGAGGGAACCATGAAGGCCAACATGTACTGTGAAATACTGATGCAGAGCACGATCCCCTCTCTTTGGAAACTGGGCCTCAGGGCAGTATTCCAGCTTTATAACGACCCCAAACACACCTCCAAGACGACCACTGCCTTGCTAAAGCAGCTGAGGGTAAAGGCATGGGCGTCAGTTTGGTTTGAAATGTGCTGGGGACAGAGACGCATTCGGAAGTGCTTTTTCAGAAGTGCAGGGTACCATGAGGATGCACTCTTTTTTCTCTCTTTAGTGCCAGTAATGAAAGGTTCTGAAAGACGGCATACCCATGTAGCTAATTAATAAGGAATAAAATGTATACAAAATCTGTCTGGCACGTTTTATGAAGAAAAGTTTTCCAAAAAGCATTGGACATATGACCCACTATGTTCTGCTCCATGTATCCAATGTTGACAACGTGACATGCAAAGCTAACAACATAAACAAGAGGAGCTAGGAAAGGAAATGAACTGCTTGTTTAAGTTCAGAAGGGCCAAACTACAAAAGTCGTAAAGATTGAAAAAGAAAAAAATATTTGTTGCACAGCTGAACGCTGTGTCACATCATGAGCTGGCTGTTCTCAATTCACAACACGCATTCCATCAAAACTAGCCTGACCAAAACTCATGCACCCGCCCCCCACAATTATTCCAGAATTAAAGCAAAACAAGAATGACCAAAAGTCACTTTGTGTCAACACCGACTACCAATAGGCCTATCTCACAAAAATCGGAAATGACGTCACACCGGGTAAACATTCTTCCGGCGTAGTCATTTTTGTATTGCCGTCAATGCAAAAATGGATCGTTTCTTCGCCACTTCCCTGGTGGGTTTTCCCAAATTGCGATTCGAAGATGTGCAGAAGATTGTGGAGACACACTCAGCAACACCACAGCCCAGGCTGACAAAGGGGTACAAGTTTTTTGTGGGGGAGTTTGTACACAATTATCAAGGTAAGTTGTCTAAGGTGTTTTGTTGTTGTCAGTAGGCTACTCAATGTCCGCCTTGCTCATTCATGTTTTGTGATGACAAGCAAACCATATACGATCCATATAAATCGTCAGAAATATTGTCTTTGTGTGAAATGTGTGTAAAATGATCATATTTGTTACGTGTAGACTATAATATTCTGAATATAATTAGCCATGGTGGCTATGAAGTCTCCGTGTGTAGCGTTAGCATTTTAGCATTAGTTTAGCCAAGGATAGGTTCAGCTAGTTATTTGCTGACCAGTTTTCTTCCGATCAGCGACATATTATTAACATTATGTATATGCTAAGTGTCAAATATAGTTGATGGAAAGGTGGTAGTGAGAGGTAGATGCATCCCCTCGATGAGGAGGAATGAGGAGCCCCACATACTACAGGTTTCTGCTGAGTTAGGGACCGTTGGCCCAAGTCTGTTAGTTTTGATAGTCTGTCTGGACTAACAACTGCAGTTGCAGTTTTCCTCTTCTTCTGAAGTTCAGATCATTTTCATTGTTCTTTCTTACAAACAGTAGCGTGCTTAAGACTTGGCCCACCTAGCTTGCTGCAATGTTGTGGCTGTACAGACCTATGTATTTTTCTTCTCTTCATTAAGGCACAAGCCGTAAATAAAGGAAATTTGTTGAGTGCATTAAAAGGACAAACATCTAGGCTAGTTCATGTTATAACATTGCTAAAACAACAGATGTAATGGTGGCCCAAGAGTTTTGCACGGAACTGTACATGGCTTTTCTGCGGTTGCAGGCTCCTTGCCAGTTTCCAATGGCCTTATATCAAGGTCCTACCTACTAAGTTCAGTAACTCAATTCTTATGGTGTTCACAGATCACCCTGGAGGCTGTTGGACAACTGGGTCTCTCAGAACACAGCTGTAGCTGTGCTGCGGGCAAAGGCTTCTGTAGCCATATAACCGCTCTGCTGTTCCAGACAGCGCATTATGTGCAGCTGGGCCTTGATGTGGTTCCACCTTCCCTGGCCGGTACCAGTCAACCACAGATGTGGTATCGACCTCGAACACACGAGTGCTGTTGTGTCCTCTGTTCAAATCATACACTTCAGTATTTGTCTAGAGTATATGAGCATTTCCTGTATGACTAAATTTTTGTTCTTCGCCTCAGGGAATCCATCCAGAGGCTGTGAGTGACCTGGTGGTGAAGAAACCCAAGTCGGTGGGGAAGACTGGAGTCAAGTCCACACTCTACAGAGCGTATGCTGGTAAGACATTTATTTTGCAATTTGCACTCTGTTAAACTTGCTCATTATGAAAAGATGCATATTAGAATACATCTGTTATCACTACAATATAAAAAAAAACAGTCACATTTTTATTTGACGTTTCGCCCTTTGATGTCCCACATCCTAGAGGGAATATCCAGCTTGGAGTTGGTACCATCTCAGCTGTGCTGACCTGGAAGATGTCAGCAATGACCTGTTCTTTAAGGCCAGTTGCTACTCTACAACAGTAGATGAAAAACTCATCAATGACTGGAATCTTCCTTGAAGGGCTTGGTGTTGGAATCGCCTCTTGTCCAATCCTCTGTGCTTTGCTCCAATAAAGAATATATTGTGTTGAGGGGCAAAACAGACTCCCAAAACACTTGAAACACTTCTTGAGATGGAAACCGAGTATAATATGTCATGGTCTGATCAGACACACAAAATCTGTTGAGGACAGTTTGTGGCCCCATGGACATTTCTGGCAGCCTTGCCTCCAGCTCAGCAATATACTCCAGGGCATCATCCAGTGCACCTACAAAAAAAGAAGACAAATCAGTCTTCATTACCATTCATTTGTATTCACTCTTTCTTTTTATTGTATTGTTATTCTGTATACTTAACAGTTTATTTATATTTATTATTATTACATTTATTTGTCCTGTTTTCTGTTTTTCTTTTTTATGTATTAACTATAGGTTGAGTGTTGTACATAGAGAGTAAAAACCAAAGTGAAATTCCTCGTTTGTTCGCAAACCTGGCCAATAAAGCTGAATCTGAATTAATATGCAACCCCAGTTTAACAGTACGTCTGATGTTGATTGAAGGTTTTAACGTTAACCATGCCATGTTTGGCAAAATTATACAATAGCCCAACAAGTGTTGAACACAAATAACAGACATAACAGCTAGTTAGCACACATCTACTTACCGGCAGGTGGGCGTGTCGAGTAGTCATGTTCCCCGGTACCTCTCCGGTCCGTTTGTGTTTTGTCCTCTCCTTCAGCTTTTCGAGCTGACACCGGTTTATACACGGGTGTTTTTTTCGGGGCTATGGTGTAGCTGTTCCAGTCAAAACGACTAGGAACAGCTCCAGTATTCAGCGTAGCACTCCCGTCGTCATAATCAGCCGCTGAGAAATGCCAACTACAGACCAGTGTACTCCCCTTCTGAATTACGAAATTAACTCCTTCATTCCGTCTGATCGCCACTGCTGTATTGGGTATTATTTGGGAAGTCGTGGAAATGTAAATACGCTTGTTTTTGTTTTTGAATTGGCGCATAGAGGTACAAAACAGAAGCTTTTGTTTTTTGACTGCGCCATTGTCAAATATCATCGACTACGCGACCGGAAGTCACTTTACCCGGTGAAGGCAAAATCGAACGCCGAACCAGGAAGTTGTGAGATAGGCCCATTGCAAGTTAAAACAGCCGACCACTTGAGTGCAAAAAACATCGAAGACCTCGCCACAGCACCAGCAAATCTTAAGCAAAAATTATTGCGTCTTACCTTTATTTTTGTGGCAGTGGTCTGCAGATGCATCCCGTGGTGTAGTAGCCTAACACATCCATTTAGTTCAACAGGTTATCGTTCTGATACTGTCCATGGTACTAGCAACCTGCTCTGGTGCTTTTTACCTATGTATTCAGGCTAAAATGAATGCTGGAAGTGAATATTCCACTGCATTGAGAAGAGCCGTGTAATAAAACAAAAATAATTGACAGCTGAACGTTAGGAAGGCCCATGCAAGTAAACTGAGCAGTCTACAGCATTGAGAAGAGCCGTGTAAGTAAGGGATAAAACGCCGGTAATTATCGGGAAAATAAGCCCCGACAGGGCGAACAGGACACCTACGCGCCGCCAAAGACGTTAACGTCGCTTAGCAACCGAAGACGCTGGGGTTGAAAAGTTACCGGACTACTTGAGGAGTGATACCAAAGACCTCATTAGAAGCAAAAAGTCCTTTGTTTTCCTTGACAGCGGTCAACCGCCGGAAGTTGTGAAGAGCTCAAGCAAGTGAACGGAGCGTTCCACGGCATTGAGAAGACCCGTGTAATAATCCATAATTATTCAACTCGATTTTTTTTTTTTACAAGCGGTGGGTACAAAATTAAGCTTGAAGAAATCTGGTGGGGACGCGTTCCCGGCGTAATCGACGCATATAGATAAAGGACTGGCTGAACATGTCTCCAGACCTAAACCCTATTGAGCATCCTGAAACGGAAGGTGGAGGAGCGCAAGGTCTCTAACATCCATCAGCTCTGTGATGTCCCCAAGGACGAGTGAAAGAGGATTCCAGTGGCAACCTGTGAAGCTCTGTTGAACTCCATGCCCAAGAGGGTTAAGGCAGTGCTGGAAAATAATGGTGGCCACACATAATATTGACACTTTGGGTCCATTTGGACATTTTCACTTAGGGATGTACTCACTTTAGGTGCCAGCGGTTTAGACATTAATGGCTTTGTGTGGAGTTATTTTGAGGGGACAGTACATTTACACTGTTATACAAGTTATACACTGACTACTTTACATTTGATCAAAGGGTAATTTCTTCAGTGTTGTCCAATGAATGATTTAATAAAATATTTACAAAAATGTGGGTTGTTCTCAGTTTCGTGAGATACAGCATATACAAAGATCTCTCTGGAGTAGGTAGGGGTATGTAGTGACTAGGAAAGAGGCCTAAATTGCGGCCACGTGGGGTTTAAACCAAAGTAAACGAGTGATACAAAACAAAATGTGCTGCATTAAGAAAAGACCAATAACACAGAGACAGTGTTTTTCCATATTTTAATGAAAAAGTAGAGTAGCACAGTTGTAATAAACAACCAAGGCTTAGATGAAGGTCAACGTGAGGGAACAGGGACCTATTGGACATATCCAGTCTCTTCAAGCCACTCACATAGCTTACTTTAAAGTACACACCATTCATTTACACCAAACTATAAAACATAGCAGGTTGTATCCCTTCTGGAGCCAAGGATAGGGGACGTTCAAATAGTGAGATCTCTAATGAGTGAAGGAAACATACGTTTTTTAATACATAACCACATGATCTCGATCAAGGTGTGCAGGATTGCATCAGCATTTATCTGCCAATAAATCAATCTGCTTCGATATCTGATCTTTTCATCTCCTCGTCGGCTTATCAATCGAATCAAATGATTTTATTAAACACCCCCCAAATAAATGCATTGTCTGGGGTTGTCCCTTACCTTGATGAATATGTAGGAAGGCTAAATAATACAGGGGCAAGGATTAATGAATTAAAATGAATAATATCTAATCTCTACCCTGTTATCGAAATTCCACCATGGGAGCAATTTGTCTGCTAAAAGCGTAGATCCTTTACCGATACCCACGGTGTTTCATCCATTCACTGGACACTTGAGACATCCCAGACGAGATGAAGCAGAAAGGACATCTAACAAATAAAGTTACGTCACCAAAAACATGAAATGCATCAACTAAATAATAGCAAAAACCTACAAAGTATTAATACCCTCCTTTCTCACCCGTCTCAAAGTGATGTGATTTCCCCTCTAATCCTACCCCCCCCCCCCTCCCGGATGCTGCCGTCAACCCTTTTAAATGCAAATATTTTCCCCAGCACTCTCTAGACAGTGGCCATCTACTTCAGACAACCGTGAACCAGACTAAACGTGTTTCTCCTCTCCAGATAATGGTGTTGGCCCGATGCAGTGCAGAGCTGTTGCCTCCGTGTGTGGCTCGTGTCCTCCTCAGAGGTCTGTCCGTGCCTTGGCGGCCGTCGGAGCGTACTTGGGCATGAGCTCTGTGATTTTACGGATGAAGTCAGACTTCTCTGCGCAGCCTTTACACGACTCGCCCCACTCCTCCAGGATCTTCTTGAGGTCCTTCACCTTGAGCTTCTTCAGGTCCACCGTGCTCAGGTCCACCTGCTTGTCTGCACGGTGGGGAGGGAGAGACAAGAGCATGTGATGAGAGGAAGGCTGTACTTGCACACCGCTTCTGTTGCTAGCAGAGGACTCAAAATCACTGAAACCATTGTTATGGCTCACATTCAAATCACACGCACCAAATTGTAGCAGATCATTCTTAACAACATGCGTCCGTATGCCATTATAATAGTACGCTCCTTATTCTACGACCCAACAAACGGATCATCACGAGCCGAGAAGAGTTGCCCTGGCTGTCTCAAGGGCCCCGCGTCCCTCTGGCAGACGAGGATCAAACCCTTTCTATTTGAATATATCACTGATGAGTCGTTCAGCAGACATTTTTATTTAACTAAATGAACCATATTTTATACATGCAGGAGATTAAGGAGCAGGTAGCGGTTAGGGCATCTCGCTCAAGGATGCGTTAGGTAGACTATGGACTACTGATGGGGAGCGATCGTCAAATAGTCAAAGTCGCGTAGAAAATCGAATAATGAATGTGACTATCGCTGTTTATTACACAGCTCTTCTCAATGCTGTTGAACGCTCTGTTCACTTGCATGGGCCTTCACAACTTCTGGTGGTGAATACTTTTTTGATAATTCACCGTTGCTAAGCATATAATGACCGCTGAAAAGGAAAGTGGATCTTTTTTTTCTCCGCGTCGCATCACTCCGCATGTAGTCCGGTAACTTATCAACCCCAGCGTCCTCGGTTGCTAAGCGACTTCGACGTCTTTGGCGGACTATTCCTCTGCTGATCAACACTACGAATGCTGGTAACAAATAAATTGTAAAAAGACACACCGTGTGAAGTTATTTTTTTGGCCATAGTTTCCATATGCTAAAGACGTGTCTAGTCACCGTCATGCAGGCTGTGTTCAGTAAAATAAATAGCGATCTGTTTCCGGTGCATGTAGGTCCATCTGCCTAAGCCCACGTTGAAATAATTTTGATGTTGAATGTTGATGGCGCAGTTGTTGAAATAAACAGATTGATTTCATACAAATCCTAAAAGCCTCCCCCTGTGTCATTGTGTGTGCATGTATACGAGGTGCGTGCGGATGTGGGGGGGTTCTTGATTGACCGATTTTCAAATACTTCTCAGCGAATATCGAATAGTATTTTTGCCAGAAATGCACATCCCTAATATGGACATCGGGGTTCGAACCCAGAGGCTTTCGCCTGGGAGTCAGACACCCCAACTCCCACCTATCCTGTAAATAATCACCCCTTACATGCATTACAATGAAAGACTACACAAGTCTAAGGCCAGTCGCAGACCAGACCTACCACAGAGCGCAGTGTTGAGCAGCATTATGCAGATGGGACAAAAGTACAACTGACGATGGACGATTCGGTTTCAGGTCTTGTTCTGTGTTTAATACACTGAGTGGCAATGGATGCCTCGCCAGGGTTCGGAGCGGAGCTTGAGGTAACATCGTGGCACCGTCGTAAATCTCCCGTTAAAAATGTTAGTTTAGAATTCATATCCCGCAATGTAGCACAATGCGGGGGGGCCACGGCCCGATGTGGCTGCTCTGGGGGGCGACCGTGTAAAACACACGACCCTGGAAGGAGGAAGACTCACCATATTTCAGTTCACAGATCTGCATGTCCTTCTTCTTCAGCCTCTCACAGATCTTGTCCACGGGGGCGTGGTAGCTGAGCGGCTTGGACACCTCGTTCACGATCTTAGTGGCAGCATCACTCGTCGCCCCTATGTAGTAGCACTGAGGGGAGGGAGGGAGGGGGGGGAGAGCGAGAGAGAGCGAGAGAACAAGACATAGCATGTTAGACCAACCACTTGTTTACCATTGATGTCCCATCTGAACAAAATGTTCAGGAAGAAAGACAGACACCTCGGTGTAAGACAACATACCTCCAACCAAAGAGGCTTTAGTGTATGTTCCCTCAGCTATAGTACGGTATTCACTCGGTTTCCTACATATTAACATGAACAGCAGTACTGCGCTTCATTGGGGACCAGAAAGCATTGTATGAACTATAAGGTACATATGCCCTGATATGATAACAGACAATTATCATAAATAAATGTATACAGTATATTAGAAATGTATACCCAAACACTATGGTTCAACAATTGGTCATGGCTATGGACCACTTGTGGTGTTTGCAGTTGGAATACAACCCAATAAATAGGTCATAGGACCTACATAATACATTGGACCTGTGCCTCAATCTGGGATTACTACATTGACATGAAAACTAATCTTAGACTGTGATTTTAGACTGTAAGGAACATTATCCTGTTTAAGAATCCTGCACAAACAGGAGTGAATATGTATGTTAATAATCTAATTTTTCTCCTGAAGAAAACGCTTGAAAACCAGAAGAGGAATCTACCCTGCAGCCTGAAAGGCCCACAGGCAATGAGCTCCAACGCTCATTTGGGAACCTAGTTTATATTGAGGAGGGGGGGGGGCTAAACTAAGAGTTTTCACAGATGTTTCCAGTGAAACCCTCCCCATCAGGCTTCAATTGGCCTTTCCCCGGCGACCCGCTAGCTGAGTTGGACCATGCTAACGCCACCGATTGCCCTTTCACTACACATGTGCTGCCATGACCCGTCGTCCCGGACGAATAGGATTTAACCTCCTGTCAAGGCTACCCACTGGAAGGGGTGTCTCTCACGGATTACGCGCTTGTCTTGAGTCACAAACACTTTGTTGTACATTATAACCGATCGTAAAATGATTAGTTGGGGACATTTAATATAGTTGGTTGGTTTCGGACGGAGGGAACTCCCACTACGATATCCCTGATGACTAATTCAGTTGGACGTTCACTATCCCCCTTTTTCGCTTCCTTATCTTGATGGCTCATTGAGAGTCAATTTAGTTGATTAGTCTTGTTTGCACAATGGACACTGTTTAACACAAATTGCTGCCGCACAATGTCCTTGATACTAGGGGAAAGACATGTTGAACATCCTTATCATCATTCCAATAGTGTGAAATATTGTCCAGCCTTCAGAACAAGGCTAATCCGAAAGATGTCTTTCTAAGCTATTTTGTTATGCAAACAAATATCAAGAAAAATCTGAATGCATCGTGCTTCTATCTTAACCCATTTTAAGTATGTAGGTAGTCATAGGAATGAAAGGGCAATAACAAAACAAGCTGCTGAGAACTCTACCAGTACTCTGCGTGCATGGTGATGCACAAGAAGAACACAGTCATTTTATTTGGCGTTTCATATTCCTACAATTTGAGATGCAACTTCTCGATACAAATGCCTTAGTATTATTGTGCCTGTAATTGCATAGATAGACAAACATAATACAACTAAAGTATAAGTAAATATAAGCAAGAGAGACTTGCTTGGCTGATATTATGACATGCAAGGGCATGTTAAATGTAAAGGGTTGATAGAATGCATGGCGTACGGCCAGTATAACGCAATTCACTAACAATCTACACAACCAAACGCCTACACGTGGATTGATAGATAGGTAGGTCTGTCTCAAATAACCAAAACTAAACGGTTCCTGCTCAGTAAAATCCTTGATTAGGATCTCTGTGTTTGCAGAACAGGAAGGGTGAAGGAGGAGAGCTTTAGTGGTTGATGCTTACAAAGCGGTTCTCTTTGCCCCTGGCTTCTTTGCAGGTCTTGAAGAGGGCCGTCTCGATGTCAGCACTGTTCAACTTCACCTCGTTATCCAGCAACGACTGGTAAAACTTCCCCAGGAAAGTAACACACACTGGAACGAAGAGAGGAAGATAACAGGACGTTAAACTGCGAGGCAGACATCATGTTAACCAGTTTCCGTGTCGAACTATCCTGGATGGTGCACTACTGTCTACATTCTTAGGAGTTACCTTATTCCCCGAGTACACATTTTAATGAAATGATCGAACATAGATGAATGAGTGTTCATTTTAAGAAGAGCATCCCATCGCAGTTAGATCATCACCTGGTCGTCGGGAGAGAATCGAGATTTCGATGCGAGCAAATCGTGTGAAGTGAAGTCACAACCACACGCTACAATCTGACCCATACAATAATACGATAATAACACGACGAGTAAAATATTTAATTTGGAGGATCTCCCCTCGTTTCATCGACTCTTGTGTAACGTTACAGCTAGGCTAGCTCTAAACCCACCTTCGCATTCTCCATCCTTCAGAGCATCCGCGTCGCCGGGCAGGAGCGACAGGACCAGAGCCAGCGACAGACCGCTTAAAACCAGCATCTTGGCACCGACAAACGACTCGGATGAACCGTAAATGCTATTTTTAAATTATATGGATAGAGTGTGTACACATGAGTTGCTCCAGAGCGGACGCCGGTAGACTGGTGGGTACAAATGTACAGTCTTCCTGGTACACGTTGTTCTACCGCGGGCTCTGATTGGTCAGGATATCATACGCTTCCTGTAGTTTTACACGCATTCGCCTCTGATTGGACGGATGTATTGCATTCCGGGTGCGACGTCCAGTTGGCGCACTTCGATTGGTTTAAGACGCAGTGGCGCCCCTAAAATGTTTGCATACTATTTCTGTGTCACCTAATAATTCTGCTATCCTCTACGTGTCTCTAAAGTGTGTGTGTGTGTGTGTGTGTGTGTGTGTGTGTGTGTGTGTGTGTGTGTGTGTGTGTGTGTGTGTGTGTGTGTGTGTGTGTGTGTGTGTGCCATAGTGATGTATGGCGTGTGTGTGTGGTGTGGTGTGGTGTGTGTGTGTGTGTGTGTGTGTGTGTGTGTGTGTGTGTGTGTGTGTGTGTGTGTGTGTGTGTGTGTGTGTGTGTGTGTGTGTGTGTGTGTGTGTGAGAGAGAGAGAGAGAGAGAGAGAGAGAGAGAGAGAGAGAGTGAAACTAATTAAAATACGATGTTCCTTCCAGTTGTATCCCATTCATGATTATTTCACCAGATTTTCTTTCTTTCTTTATGAATGGAAACACAACCTTCCAACATGGATCTGTAGGCGAACCATTATATCATAATTTTCCTTGTTGACGACAACATAGATTGCATCTTTATTCACAGTACACAGTATACTTTGGTTGTTTTTCCATCGATTTAATATCGATAACGCAGGGAGAAGCGAGGGACAGCGAAGTGGCTCTCACATGGACTCAATTTAGTGTCCCTGCCAGGTTTTGTCCTTTAAACGCACATGTCTGTTATATAACAGTGACGTACCGCATCACACCCCATGTCGCCCATGTACTGCTGCGCGCCCACACACGGCGCTCATCGATTTCTCTGATTAACGCGGACCCGACCGATATCTCGGTCAAATAAACCGTGACCTGTTCTACGAAATAATAATTCCCCCCCCCAAAAAAATTCTCTCCGGTTGACGTCAGCGTGTGCTTCTGGTGCCTTCTACGTCAGCGGCCGCGCGCTGCTGCTGTAATGCGGAGTCACCTCGACTCGAGTGTAAACAACCCGACCAGCCTCATCCCCGACACCGAATCCGAGGCCAACCCGCCGCGGGGACCACAATCCGGATCAAGATCGTGATATATAGTTCACGTTGTGACCGTCCACGCCGTCTGATCGGTGAACGGTAGTTTGCTGCTGTTGTTATTGTTGTTGTTGTGGATCTCTTGTGTGCTGTCATCTCTGTAGCTAGCCTCCGTAGCTAGCCTCTGTAGCTAGCCCCTTTTGACCAGCCGTAGCTGGCTAGCTCCTAGCCTCCGCGGCTAGCTGCACTGTCGGGCCATCTGGGGTGCTGAGATACCCCGCATGATCCCTGGAATCTCTGCCTTCGCCTCGACCAGGATCTCCTGAACAGTGAGTATACCTTTTTTAGTTATTTTAAGGAGAAATATCAGCCAAAACCCCACAACAACATCACTCACGTCCCAGCTAGCTAGTTAGCCAATTAGCCAGGCTAGGCTAACCTGTTAGCATTAGCTTAGGAGTGAGCAGCCAACGTTCACCATCAGACTCAAAGGTTGCTGTGGATGTTTTCGACTCTGATCTTTAAGACATGTACAATGCGTATAAATACACATATAGTCATGTACGTGTTTATATGGATAATTATGTCCGTGTTTATATGGATCGTTACGGGTCAACGGTGTGTGTTGATTTGACTGGTTTGTGTTGTTGTTTGGTTGCTGTCGTGAGGGTCCTCTATGAAGCGAGTAGGTGTACTCAACATCAAGCAAGTCATTGCGATGCTGTACGCGGAACCTAAACGCATTTTATGACTCGAGTACAGTGAATGAGAGCAACTTTTTAAATTATCGTTGTAATCTCCTGTGCGTTCTCATATCCTACGATCATATCAACGTCTTACGAAATGATTTTGAACGCAGTCAAAGGACGACAATAAATTATTAAAGAAGTTGGATGACAACCACGTGAATCATCAAACGCCAACTGTTGGCTGGGTCACAAGGTTGATACATAAACAGAGAGTCATCCTCTCTTCGTGATGACTCCGTTGTGGATGTTCTCCAGAGTGTATCCCTGGCTCACGGAGCTCTGTGGGAAGATCATGGGATCGGAGATTCAATGACCTGCTTGGGACAGTTGATCAATTCTGAGGAAAAGCTTTTCTGGATGCAGAACTTGGCAGTTAGGCCTACAGCAAGCCCAGTGGTCCACTGTGAGAGAACAGTAACAGTAACTCCTGACTTTTGTGTGTGTGTGTGTGTGTGTGTGTGTGTGTGTGTGTGTGTGTGAGAGCAGCTGGGTGGGTGGACGGTGCTAACCCCTCCAGCCATGGAGGCGGGGGAGAAGGAGGATGAGGAGACCTTGCAGACGGCCTTCAAGAAGCTCCGCGTTGACGCAGAGACAAGGTGAGTGTGTGTGTGTGTGTTATTCAGATGTGTGGGGAGCCAGGTCGGTGTGTGTCTGCATTCTACCTCGGTATCCTTGAGCAAGTTGCACCTGGCATCACTGATGACATGAACCTGAAGTAGTTGTGTCACCACACAGTGAGTGTCGGCTGAATGACCAAATAGCAGCAAATACAAAATAATCTAGATTACCTTCCACTCCACCATCAGACCATCAGCAGCTGTGCCATGTTTTAAAGTGTTTCTCTGCGTCTGTGCCCCCCCCCCCCCCAGTCTGCCCGGCACAGTGAATGTATGCGAGGCCTTGGACCCGCGGGCCATACCGCGGGTCGGTCCCGAGACCAGCGGGGCCAAGCCCAAGCTGGGCTGCCCCAAGGACGCCTGGCACGGGTAGGTCTCCTCTCACTCACTCGCTCTCTCACCCGCTCACTCGCTCACTCGCTCACTCACTCACCCACTCACTCACCCACTCACTCACCCACTCACCCACCCACTCACTCACTCGATCACTCAATCACTGCCTCACTGCCTCACTGCCTCACTCACTCACTCACTCACTCACTCACTCACTCACTCACTCACTCACTCACTCACTCACTCACTCAGGCCTGTCAATGGTTTGGCTAACCCTAACCCTAACCCACGCAAATTAGTTTACCTCCTAAATCAATCTACCATTAGTTGGTGGGAAGCCTTCATTTTGGACCATGTGTCCAAGTATAAGATAATAATAATAATACATTTAGTTATTGGTGTGTTTAGCTGGGTGTCGTTGGCATATGGATTCATGTGTTATGTATCCCAACAGTGCGATATGTTTTGTATCATGGGAAAACAATAACATTTGAGAAATGTATTCGTATATATAACATGTATTTCGCATGTGTAACATGATTTCTGACACACATTACATACTACTGTCACCAACTACTCCGTGTAATAGCGTGGAGATTCGGATGCAGCCTTGCATGGTTTAGAATATTCATGATACAAGCGTAGCACTCGATTAACATTAAGACCTATTCAGAAAGTAACCCTCTTATTAGAGAATTAGAATTACAAATTTTAGATGATAATAGTAATAATAATATTATAATAACTGATTTACAGTGCTTTATTTGTGATTGGTTTAGAGGGCTGAATGTGAAGTTATATTTAGAGCCTGATCTATATTTGGTCCCTTTGGTTCACCCTTCATGAAACTGGTAGGGTCGTTTGGAGGCATTTTATCTCCTTTGTCCACCGGGGGGCGTCTGTGACCAAGTAAAGCAGTCGCTGTCAGACCTTTATCCAATATCCCCCCCCATGCTGCACCTCCTTATCAGCCGAAGCCCTTTGACACTGGGCTATACAAATACTATTGACTCACTCTGACTCTCTGTCCACTCTCTCCTACTCTTCTTACTCCTCCTCTCCTCCTCTCCCCTCCTCTCCCCTCCTCTCCCCTCCTCTCCCCTCCTCTTCTCTCCTCTCCTCCCCTCCTCTCCCCTCTCTTCTCCTCTCCTCTCTCCTCTCCTCTCCTCTCCTCTCCTCCTCTCCTCTCCTCTCCTCTCCTCTCCTCTCCTCTCCTCTCCTCTCCTCTCCTCCTCTCCTCTCCTCTCCCCCCCTCCTCCCACTCCTCCCCTCCTCTCCTCTCCCCTCTCCTCCTCTCCCCCTCCTCCCCTCTCCTTCTCCTCTCCTCCCCTCCTCCCCTCCCCTCTCCTCTCTCCTCTCCTCCCTCTCCCTCTCCCCCCCTCCTCCTCCCCCCTCCCCTCCTCTCCTCCCCCCTCCCCTCCTCTACTCCCCCCTCTCCTCTCTCCTCCCCTCTCTCCTCCCCTCTCCCCTCCCCTCCTCCTCCCCTCCTCTCCTCTCCTCTCCTCTCTCCTCCCCTCTCCTCCCCCCTCTCCTCTCTCCTCCCCCCTCTCCTCTCTCCTCCAGCTGCATGAGGAAGACTTCCCGGGGCGTGTCGCGGTCCCAGCGGCGTCGGCGCTCCAAGTCGCCCATCCTCCAACCGCCAAAGTTCACCTACTGCAGCTCCTCCTCCCCCTCCCCCCCCGCCTCTCTCTCGCCCCCCGGTGGCTGTCTGAAGCACCAGCGCCTGGCCGGCCCCGAGCCCCGCCCGCCCCCAGGCTCCGCCTCCACGTCCCCGGCTCCGCCTCCGACGGCCCAGACCCAGCCGCCCTCAGCCGCCCCCCCCGCCCAGACCCCCCCGGTGTTCGGAGCCCGCGCCGGGGGTCCGGGCTCCCTGGCCCCCCCCGTCTGCTCCCTGTCCCCCGAGGCCCCGGGGCCCCCGGCCCAGCGGGAGGGGGCGGAGCCCTCTGACTTCCACGCCTTGTCCCAGCTGCTCTCCGGCGGCCCCCCGGGGGCCACGGGCCCCGGCTCGCCCCCCCCCTGCTCCCCCTGCTCCTCCTGCTCGGGGGGGGAGGCCCTCGAGGGCGGGGCCGCGGCGGACCCCCGGCCCGGGTGTGGGTGCGCCCCCCTCCCGGCCCCGCCCCCCGCGGGTTGGCCCGGCGTGGAGGTGTACTCCTTCACCGGGCTCCGCGGGGCCATCTCCGAGTGCGAGAGGGGCCTGGCGCCCCCCAGGACTCCTTCCTCCTCCTCCTCCTCCCCCCCCCCGCTGACGGCGGGCCCGCCGCGCTCCTGCTCGGAGCAGGCGGCGCGCGCCTACGTGGACGACATCAACATCGAGGACCTCTCCGGCTACATGGAGTACTTCCTCTGCATCCCCAAGAAGATGTCCCACATGGCCGAGATGATGTACACCTGAACACACACCTGAACACACACACCTGAACACACACCTGAACACACACCGGAACACACACACCTGAACACTGACCGGAACATACACACACACATACACCTGAACACACACACCTGAACACACACCTGTCCTGAACACACACCTGAACACACACCGGAACACACACACCTGAACACTGACCGGAACATACACACACACATACACCTGAACACACACTGGAACATACACACACACATACACCTGAACATACACACCGGAACACACACACACACACCTGAAAAAACACACACACACACACACATCTGGACTCACGCACACAACAGTGCCCATCGCCACGCACCAACGTCTGATTAAAAAAGAGATTTACTACAAGATTTAAAAGATGACATTACGAGAGAAAAGTGGGAGAGCCGGGGAGGGGGGGGGGGGGTCGGGGAACACCGCGGGCCGCTGAGCTGTTTGAGGCTTCTAGAATATTCAGTTTGAATGTGGATATTGTAATTAATTCTTCCGATTCCTTCTCACGCCTGACTTCCTGGCGCTCTCTCTTCCCGGTCGAGCGCCCCCTAGTGGACGGGTCTGTCTCGCTCCCTGTAGTTGAGGCCTGCGTGTTTTTGTTTCTGGTTTAATGGTCAAGTTGCCAAAGAGTTGTGGCAGGCGGCTGCCGGTGCTACGCTGGTCCCAGGCGCCCGGCCTCTCTGGTCCGGGTCGCTGCTAACCTCAACTCTAAATAAAGAAGAACGTTTTTTGAACCGTGTGTGGATCTGTTTATTGTATCGCTGGTCGTAAAGCAGAAGGTGTAAGTCCAAAGTGTATCATCATTTGGATTGCACACAATAGCTGTAGCTATTGGTATTTGGCTTTTGTTATATAAATTGTGAAAACTGGTTTTCAAAAGGATATTTTGAAAAGAATGCTATCTTAAAGAAATATCCATTACAAAAGACTCACTTGGATTCCATCCTTGAGCTAGTTGCAGAATAAAACATCAAATGAAGTTAAACGGAAGGTCGATATGTAAGGGAACTGTTTACACGCGCAACAAGAAACCTTCAAACTTCCCGAGAGTCATCTGTGCTTCTCATAACATTTGAAGACTAAACCACATTGTGGTTTCTATGAACTGCTAGATGGTGATATATACAGGCCTTCATCTCTTAGGCGTTGATTCAACGAACTAAACACAGTGAACCGCAGCGGGGAAAGTACGGTCTAAGTTGCAGAGATTCGGTTCCGCTTTCTATTCCGTTTTCCGATAACGGATATTAGAGTCAATTAGACAGAAACCTTGAAAGCGGTTTTTTTCCCAGGTAATTGCGACACGAAAGAAAAGTATTAGCCTACTACGTAATGCAAAACACTCTTTCGGAATGAGCCCAGAATGCATTCATAAATCACTTTATTAATATGTAAATATAGGCTATATATATAGGCTGGATATATATATATATATGTATAGCCTTCATTTTATATAATCAATAACACCATTTGGTTAGCTTGTGAACCGGGCAACAATACGAACATTAATATTAGCCTACTTAAAGGCATTTTTTGTTTATAAAAAATGAAACGGCCATTGAAGAGGGTGTCGGCTATATATAATCGGCCACCAGAGTGCAGCATTCCCTTCACGTCCCTGTGGGTCTTGTTCCCTGAGCTGAGGGTTGTGTAACTGCTATAGTTGCCGACAAAATCGTGACCCGAAAGGGTGTGTCTTTAATTTTCTATGGTAGAAAGAGATCGGCTTTTATGTACCGAGAAGAATAGAGGGAACAAGTCCTAGTAATCAGAGTGGTTGTCGGACAAATGATCTGCTACACAGCACAGGCGAGGCTGAGAACACAAACAGCGTCGTTTGCACCACACAATCCTTCCCTCTCCGAACAAACCAGTCACCTGAGGCAATGGAATTCCTCTTCATTTGTTCTTGAACAAGAGTATGAATAATTTAATTTTGTGTGTGTGTAGGCCGATGTGTGTGTTTGTCGGTTTTTCTGTGTGTGTGTGTGTGTGCGCGCGTGTAGGCCTATATGTAAGATTGTGTGTAGGCTGTGTGTGTGTGTGTTTGTGTGTGTGTGTGTGTGTGTGTGTGTGAACACACACACACACAGCCTCCACACAATCTTACATATAGGCCTACACACGCGCACACACACACAAAAAAGACAAACAAACACACGCATCGGCCTACACACATGCACATACATAGAACCACACTGTGGTTCTATGTATGTGTGTGGTTGTGTGTGTGTAGGCCTATGTGTTTGTTTGCCTTTGTTTGTGTGTGGTGTGTGTGTGTGTGTGTGTGTGTGTGTGTGTGTGTGTGTGTGTGTGTGTGTGTGTGTGTGTGTGTGTGTGTGTGTGTGTGTGTGTCAGCCAATGTGTGTGTTGGTGTGTGTGTTTGTGTGTGTATCTTTCTCCATAATTGGCGTGTGCCTCTCCCTGGTTCCATATCTCAGTGGAGCCGACTGGTTCCAGCCTGCCGCCGCCGCCGCCGCCGCCGCCACCGCCGCCGCTGGTGAGGTTGTGTTTTATGGAAGGCGGGGCAGCGGCTCCGAGAGAGAACCCAAGAGGAACACAAAGCAGGACGTGCATGAGAGCGCGCGGCCATCGGCCATGTGATCCGTGGTGTGATTGTGTCTGCCGTCCAGTGATGCTTCTGTTCCCTTTTCCACTGGGATGTCCTGGTTACGGCTCGTGTGGGCGAATGCGAAAGAGGTTGTGGGAGTGTTCTGTATTGTGTGAGAAAACATCTAACTTTCACACCTTGCCTTCACGTCACCACTCAGATGGGTCCGGTTTACAGATGTAATGATACCTTATTTGCATATAATCGGTCAATGGTCTAAACCCCCACCCCCCCTCAATGAATACAATTCAGTGTTTCAATAAGTATGTATGTGAGACAACGTGTAGAACCGAAAAATGTAAAGCTATAGTGTTGTATGTATTGATTCAGGCTTTAAGAGTCAGTGTTATGTTGTTCCACACTCAAATGACTGGCACTTTTAACAATCACAAAGAAGATACTAGAATAAGTAAACATTTCTGATAGACTGTACATCTGAGAGACAGAGAAAGAGATACAGAGAGAGAGAGAGAGAGAGAGAGAGAGAGAGAGAGAGAGAGAGAGAGAGAGAGAGAGAGAGAGAGAGAGAGAGTGAGAGTGTGAGAGAGAGAGAGAGAGAGAGAGAGAGAGAGAGAGAGAGAGAGAGAGAGAGAGAGAGAGAGAGAGAGAGAGAGAGAGAGAGAGAGAGAGAGAGAGAGAGAGAGAGAGAGAGAGAGAGAGAGATTTAGGAATCCGAACCGGGGAACAGGGGAGGCGAGGAGCCAGCCACGTAACCGCGTTGCCACGGTTACGCCAGAGTGACTCACAACTTTTAACGAGTACCACCAGCTCGCGGTTCTGACGGGGAGACAAAGGAACGGCCGGCCCAGCACATTCCTCCCGGCCGCTCCGTCCAAGTATCTGCTCCTCAGCGTTATTCAACACACGGCGTCCGCGCCAAGAGACCCAACACTGGCGGCCCACAGCAGGCCGCGGTGTTTACGCTCCGCAGCCCCGGCTCCAGTCCGAGCGGCGGGCCGCGGGGGGCGCGCAGAACGGCCCGCTTTTAAAAGCACTTTGGCAGCGATGCGACGGCCGCGGTTACGCGTTTGGCTGCGGGTTGCGGGCGAGCTGATTGGTAAATTATACACACACGGAGCCGAGCCCCTGATTGGTCGAGAGCTGGATGTGGTCCACAGCAGTCCACATTCCAACCCGCTCTCTCTCTCTCTCTCTTCGTTGTTCTTTCTTTAGCTTACTCTTTCATTTTCTATTCATCGAAGTTTGGCCTCATTTCATTTTTAGGTGGTTCTATCGCTTCGTTCCTTCGCTTCCCCAACCACTATCATCTCCTCCGCTCTCCTCTCCTCTCCTCTCCTCTCCTCTCCTCTCCTCTCCTCTCCTCTCCTCTCCTCTCCCCTCTTCTCCATTCCAGTAATGCACATTTGTTAATAGTCTGCTAGATTGCTGAAGTCAAGTTAAACACATGAAAGCGATACGGGCTCATGTTTTCTCTGGGTCTCGCTCTAACCACATTGCTGTAAAGTGGGGTATCCCATGAAGCGATTCAGCTCAGGACCAAAATAACGTCTCCTTTATAAACATAGCTTTTATCAGCCAAGACAATTTTTTAAAACCCTTTTTTAAAACACTCAAAGACTCAAAGGACTTTACGGGCCCCCAGGAGACAAATCACATCTTCAGTTCAGACGTTGATCCCTAAATCCCCCTTAGAGCCCAACTAAACAAGAGTGCAGAAACAACATGGACTTAGAGATAAGACTTAAGTCAAACAGACAGAAGCCAACATATCCTAATTAACCTAGCAAACTCTAGATATGGAGACGGAAGGCAGACTGTGCATATACATACAGCTTCTGTTCATAACATTACACTGTATACAACGATATCTTGCTTGGCAACCCATCAATTCTCGGAGGAGGGGTCCAGAAAAATCAATTTCCTCTCTCGCGGGTTTCCCCTTAATAAAGTTCCGATGCGGTTATTGTGCGCGACAGCAGGTAGAGATCATGTAGGGAATCAGTGCAGGCTCGGAGGTAGCAGGATTAATCACATAACTCTGTTTACTTTTCCATTAGCCTAAACAAAGATGGCGCAGAAGAAACGCAACAGACCTTACGTACACAGTTAAGATTAACTTAATCCCGCACAGGAAACTCACAAAATGCCCGGAACCGTGTGAGGGTTATTAAGAAAATAATGATTTGATGGAAGTTCTGTTTGTTCACTCTGTGGTTGAACCTCTATTTTGTACTGTATTTTATGTCAATGATTTTTGTGACTGATGTAATTTAATGTTGCAACAGAAGTTTGCAAAAAGAAACAAGAAAACGATGTCAGAAAGTTCATCAAAGGATAGTTTACGATGTGGCCAATAGGGGGAAAACTACAAATTGCATAAAAATGCCTCTCGTTAATTTTTGGGACAGTCAAAGGACGTTTGTTGATACAACAAGCACATAGCTTCATTCCACTGCCTCATACACACATGCATGGACTCAGGCACCCCCAAACAACACAAACACGCACGCACGCACGCACACACCCACGCACGCACGCACGCACACACACACACACACACACACAGAATTGCACAATAGGTGCATTCAGGACAAAACATGTATTGTTGAAAAAGCAGGCATATAAATCATCCTGA
>NC_044060.1:1765613-1788113 GCF_902167405.1 Gadus morhua | reverse complement strand
ATGCATCGGTAGTATCGAAAATAAACAACTCAACCCTCAACAGAAGAGGTGCGAGTTTGATTCCAAGCACTTACAGTATAATCACAACCAGAACTTAAACATTAATGCGGCTGTGGAACAATAGAAGCTATAAGCAATACAAACCAAAAAGACAAAAAGAAAAATAATTTGGCATTTAAATATTTGGTAGGATTTGGGTTGTGAATATAGCGATGCCTATGAGAGAAATGACGTACCAACATGTAATCCAAACTATGTACAGACCCTTACTAGACCCGTGTGTGTCCGTTGGAACCAGAACTTTATAAATACAGTGTGTTAGTTAATCTGAGGAAGAGGAGTACTAATAATACCCCCATGATGAAGCTTACTGAACCAAAACTCACAAAACACAGGACAGAAAATAAACAAAAATAGCTTGAGAGTCTAGCTTATTTGACAAACTTCGGAGAGATTGAGGGCCACGGAATAGCTTGAAAACGACAGTTAATCATGATAAGAGACCAACTGCCAGATTCTTGTGTGTCGTGACCGTGACTCAAAAGGCGGGGCGGGGGCCTACGACGGCTCCACCATTAGGGTCACACATGGACCGAGATAAGCAGGAAATATTATCTTTCAGAGGGCCGACTTCTAAAGCGCACACTGATGACCACAGCCGCCCTCCCCCCACATAACCACAGGCTGGTGGTTATGTGATGTTCCCCCCCCCCCGGCTGGTGGGCCGGTCTGGAATGCGCTGCCTCGGCCAGAACCCAGTGATCCGATTCACCAAACCAACGCTGGAGAGAGAAGGAAAATTATACTACGGACTTCTCTCCCGGGCATGTCGACAAAACCAGCACTAGAACAAGTATCACAAACCAGTACTAGAACAAGTACTATGAATCAGTCCCATGAAGCAGTACTATGAACAAGTATCACAAACCAGTACTAGAACAAATGCTATGAATCAGTCCCATGAAGCAGTACTATGAACAAGTATCACAAACCAGTACTATGAATCAGTACCAAGAACCAGAAATAGAACCAGTACTAGAAAAAGTCCCAGGAACCAGTAATAGAGAAAGTTCTTTGAACCAGCACTAGAACACCATGAACCAGTACCCAAGGGGCAGTATCCTACCTTCTGTCAATGTTTGCTATATCCTGGGACTTAGAAGTTTAGACTCTCACCAATGATTGAATAAAAGTGGCCAAGTCACCGTTGGTTATAAAAGCCTAGTTAAACTCATTCTATCGTTTTCTTCCGGTAACGTCCGACTTGAGGGTTAATCTCCGGGTCTTTCCATGTGGCGGAATTTGAAGCCTGACTCATGTCAGAAGGAATGAATGATTTCTAAGAGTGCTGTAACTATTTACCCAGGAGGACTGCTCTGAATCGTTCAGCCCAGGGCACGGCAGGCCTGCGGTGGGTGCCGCCGTAAGGACCGGAAAGGCCACCAGTGGGCTGTGATGGTTTCTGATCGACAGGGAAAGTACCTTCTGACAACGCGGGGTGACATTTCTTCCCGAGCATAAAAGGAAATCTTTTATTTAGAAAAGAAAACGAAAGTCACAATAAACGGTTGAAATCTCTGCATGACGTTGAAGACACAAAGACGTAACAAAATAATTAACTACAGTAAGGTGGAGCTCTGCGATACCAGAACAAGATTCAATAAAAAAAAAAAATCTAAAACAGACTCCTCATTGGTTGAGGAGTGGACCAATGAGGAGCCGGAGGAGGTAAAAGGACAAGGAAAATAAATAAGTTGAACTGAACGTGTACCGCGATGAGAGCATGGCATTGCACAGTGTTAGTGTTACAAGATGGAGGACCGGGTGGGTAGAGAGAGGTGGGGGGTGGGGGGGGGTACGAAAGAGAAATGCAAGAGAAGACTTTGCCATTAATTTACAAAGTCCTCAATTGTCGATAAAGTTGTAGATGCTATTTACATGGGGAGACGAAACCAAAATGAAAACCAAAAAGTAAATTCTAATCAAAATGGTGGTCTCGTACCGAACTGGTTTGGAGCTGAAACCGTTCTCCCCTCTCGCTTCTTCTCAAAAAACTAAAAACAATAAAACAAATCTAAGAACAAAGCCTCTGATTGGATAGAAGAGCACCAATCGATTTATTGAATAGTGAGGAGGATGAGGAGGAGGGGGCGGAGTCAGTCAGTGCTCCGTTGAAGCGGTCTCCCTCCCTGATTGGCTGCTACTGAATGTCATTGGGCGAGGCGTTGAGGCCAGGCAGAGGGAGGAGGAGGGGGGGGGGGGGGTTTTCAGGCACTGAGTGAGGGTGGGGGCTGGGTCCGCATCCGGGGGTCTTGATCAGGGTTCAGAGGTGAGGGGGGGGCGGGACTATGCGTATATCTCCGTGGTGGGGGCCTTCTTGTAGATGGGCTTCTTGCCCAGGTCGTAGCTTCCCTCGTCCTTCTTCTTCATGCGGTAGATGAGCAGCAGAATGAGCAGCACGGCGAAGATCAGCCCCACAGCGCCCCCTGCGATCAGAGCTGGAAGGACAGGACGAGAGACCGTCAACACTCCATTATATTGTTTAGATGCATTGATCGGTTTCAAAGTATAAACCGATCCAGGTCCACGACCGTCGTGTTTCATTTACGATGAAAAACGAAAACGTCACCGATTTTGATGCGTTTATACTTTGAGACAAACCCATACCATCAACCATTCGCAGAAGTGCGTTTGCATTCTGGCGTCTTCACCATCATCGCAGTAGTATGTGAGGATGTTAGTAAGGGGAAGGGGTAAGGGGTAGAAATGGGATTGGGCCTTAGGCCCAATCCCATTTCTACCCCTTACGCCTTCCCCTTACTAACATTCCCCTTCGCCTCACCCCTTCAAAACAAGGAGGAGGGGAAGGGGTAAGGGGTAGAAATAGGATTGGAGCGGGGATCCGGCTCTACTGACCTGCGAGGACCTCGGTCTTGTTGAAGATGCTCTCGTCGCTGGCGTGGGACATGAGCACGTTGGAGGGCTGCTCCTCGTGGGAGGAGGGCGCCTCGTTGCGTTGCCGGGGGATCTCGTTGCTCTCCACCTCCTCCACCTCGTCCACCGTGGGTAGGGCCGGGCGCTCCTGCTCTGAGATCAGGTTGTCGTTGACGTCAGGCTGGGGAGAAGGGGGGGGCCGAGGCGATGTTAGAGCCGTGGCTGGGCGACAGACGCAAACTAACAAGGAAAGCCGAGCGGATTCCGTCCAAAATTCATATCATCCTCACATTAAAGATCCAATATTAGAAAACCCTCCATGCCATAACAGATTCCAAGCCATCACCAATTCCAAACCATACTTCTATTCCACACACACACACACACACACACACACACACACACACACACACACACACACACACACACACACACACACACACACACACACACACACACACACACACACACACACACACACACACACACACACACACACTTTTTTTGTTTACATAGTTTGCGTTTCTCAATACACGCCACAAAAGGCAGATATTTTCCACCATTTCTTTCGACTACAATAGAGCAGGATTCCCTTCAACAATAAGGACTGACAAACCGAGGCGTCAAATACAAAGGTGTCTAATGTCTCCTTATCCCGACATCCCCCCCACTGGGTAGTGGACTCTAGAGAGCTCTGGTCCCAACAAGGTGGGTGTACTGGTTCCTCACCATGGCTGGCGTCTTGTCCTGGTCCCCTCTGGTGGGCACGGTGGGGGCTGTGGAGAGAGGAAGAGGAAGGTTAGAGGACGCCATGTGAAGGGGTTAGTCAGCAGAGTACAAGGAACACTCCAGAACACAAACCTACACAAAGTTATTCAAGTTCACCAAACAAAATCTCAACGTTTCCTTGTAACTACTCCAATGAAATCGCAAAGAAGTAATAATGAATTCAAGGTCTAATAAATAATTCAAGGTCGCAATATCCTAATCAATACGTTAACATTTACAGCACACATAAAGTTGCTCCGAAAACATCTCGGTACTGACCTCCATCACCGGATCCGGAGAACTCTGACTCCTCCTCGTCATCTTCGTCATCGTACGGCGTATCGTCTTCGGCGTCGACGGTGGTGTGCGTGTCCTCGGTGAAGGCGAAGTCCGAGCCGTTGGGGGAGTCTCCCGACGACACCAGGTCGTCAGGGTGCGTCGTGGGCATCCATGTCTCCATCTCCCTCACCTGCTGGGGCACCAAAGGGAGGCCAGGGTAAGACCACAAGCCCTGGAGCAAGGCATCACAGAGATGAGCTAACAGGGTCCCCCCCCGGAGGTTTGACAAAGAGACCCATATTGGGGTCAACACCAGGGTCGAACCTCAGGGTCGATTCCTTCCTCAAGGGTTTGGTTTCCTAGTTCTGTCTCCCTAACAAGGTTGTGCAGCACTCGTTGTGTAGCGAATGATTCTTTATGGCTCCTGCTTAATGACTAAATGTTAAGGCCATCCAGATTGAAGACAATCACTGCACCAGGGTGATAACCGGCCTGGTCCGGTTTCAGTCATTGTGTTTAGGACAAAAGCTAGAGGGACATTGAGTTGACGGCCGTGACACAGGTCACTGCGAAAGGAAATCCACAAACATTCCCTTCCCATCGGATCACATTCACTCAGTGACTGGGATGTGATGGACAAGTGTGTTAAATTGATGTGGGCATCTCAACCATCTGAAAGTAAGTAGCAAGCGACCCCAAACAAAAAGGGAAAACTCATGAATACATTAAGAAACGCTGTTGCCACCGGTGACTAAAACTAATGAACAGAAGGAAGGCAGTTTTCAAGAACTCCAAGGCAACATCATGTCTGGAGGAGTCATCCACCGGGACCCACAAGAGGACACGTAGTAAACACTTCAGTAGCCTAAAGAGACACCACTCGGTACAAGGCCGAGGAAAACCATTCCTCTCCTCCGACTGTCAGCGAGTCAACAGTAAATCCTCAAACAGTGGAGATAATTACAACCGTGTAGGTCTGAAGTGCTGCTTTAGGCTCTTCAATATTTCTTCCCCTGGTCATTGTCTGGCGCCTCACACGGTCAAACACTGACATCAACGATGCACACCGTTATCACAAAGAACGTACGACTACTGTTCCACTCCTAGACCGTCTAATTCAACACAGCCAAGTATACAGGGGGCTTCAGCGACACTGGTTTCAACAATGATATGACGGTGGGGAATTTCTTCAGCTTCTGTGCTCTAATCTTAACTCATTCAATGAATTGAAAGCTGCAGTGCTCCTGTTTGGATTGACTCCCCGAGTAAAGTCAACAGTCGTGGCTTGTTTGCTCTTCCCAAGCCGTCCAAGAGATCTGATCCGCTTCCCAAAGTGAAAGTCATTGAAACGGTTCAGAGACAACAACACGTGAGCAGAGAGTCCGATCTCTAATGAAGCCGTCAGCAGGCGCTCAATGGACACAACGGAGGATTCAGGAAACCAAGACATCGGATTCCACGACGGCCCACGCAACCAGCCGCAAGAACCGTCCCTCGAGAACTCAACGTCACTAATAACCTTTTCAAAAAACGAGGAGGCTTCTTAATGAGGAGATTCAAAGTATTCCGTAGCAGATGTCCAATTACTATGAAGACCAGCCCCCCCTTGCTGTTTTAAAGACCCACACAAACAGCGTTCTGCATGACAACAGCAGCGGGTCCACAGTCGTTCTGTAATCCCAATGAGGGGAGAGCAAGCTATGCTAATCCCATTAGCACACCTAATTTCATCGCCCATTTGCCCGGGGGGGGGGGGGGGGGGGGGGTTGTGGGGTCTTATTAACACCCCACCAAACCTCTATCAACCTAATTAACATGACCACACACACACACAAACAAAGAGGGCAGAGAAACAAGGGCGAGACCAAGTCAAGAGATGGGGAGTGACCCTGCCCCCAGAAAGCAAACTGTTTGAGGGGCAAGGATGGTGGTCTCTAGAAGGAGATCACAAGGAAGGAGGTCTGTTTCCTCATCCTCCCTTTATGAGTACAGACACAATCCCTCAACCTCACTTCATCCAAACCCAGGGATCCCTCTGCTAGTTTAAACACTAAAAGGTTGGAAGTGTAACATAGTGATAGCTGATAGTAGCATTGTGCATCGTAACGCGAACGGTCCATGGCGGGCTAGGCTAACAGATGACTAAACTGAATTAATAGTGGTGTGTAAGAACACAGGCGGCGTTGAACAGCCCAATAGGAATGGAGCAGCTAGGCCAAGTAAAGCCGGCTAACAGATGACTGGACTGAATTAAGTGGAGTGGAGAGCGGTTTAGGGTCGAGGGCTGAGTCAGGCTACAATGCTCGTAGCGCTGCAGCCTCTCAGTGGGAACGGCTGACCAGTTAGGCTACGGCTAGCGACCCTTATCTGAAGTTATTCACACGGAGCGTTCGGGACAAGGCCAGTCGAGTTGTTTATTATGTCGACAGTGAGGGCGATAACGAGTGCTGTGTGCGGCTAAACAGCAACATACGAGTGCGGGTGGAAGGAAACTATGAACTAAACGGATAACAGAGGGGGGAAGGCAGGCTATACGATCTGCCTGAGAAGATGTTTTAAAAAACCATGAAACAAATGCAAGAGCATTGGGAAAGGCATTCACAACCCCCCTGTCTCTAGGAGACACGCGCGTGACATCATGCGCCTGCACCATAATTGGTTCCAGCCGACTTCAGAACTAGTGGCTTTTCTTACCAACCCCCCCCCCCCCCCCCCTTCTAGTGTGTGTGTGCGTGTCCTGGCTGTTGGTAGAGGGGGGGGGGAGAGAGGCAGCCATCATGAAGCCTCCTCCCTACGCTGTAAGGTATGAGGGTCTGGATGCGGCCTTCTCTAAGCCGACCACTCCTGTGTTCCTCCATTGCCTTTCTCCCTTTTGTTTTGGTATATCTCCTCTGTCTCCGCTTTGTCCATTCTGCCCAAGCGAAGCCATTTCATTTGTACGTATTGACTGATTGAAAGAACCCATTTGCACAAAAACACTCCCTCAATGACCCTGTTTCACTCTGTTGTTCCACAATCAAAGGCCGACAAAGACGCAGTTTGTAAAGGGAATTCAAAGCAGCCTTAAACCCCCGCTATGCCCTCTTTGAAACCCCACACAGAGGTAAAGTGTGTGTGTGCGTGCCTCTAATCCGCGCTGGTAAACTGGGGAACGCCTGCCCTTCATTTCCTCTCCTTGTGTTCAGTCGATGTTGGGTCCCACACACACACACACACACACACACACACACACACACACACACACACACACACACACACACACACACACACACACACACACACACACACACACACACACACACACACACACACACGCCTGCTGAGTCACCAAACGGGCACCGGACTCATTGGAGTCGTACCGTGCACGTCAATGCAGGGAGGCCTTCCAAAAGCATGACTCACATGACTGAAGAAATACCAAGTCCTGAGGACACGCAAAGTGCTCTCAAAGATGACGGACACCTTGTAGGACCAATGGGGAGGGCATAGTGAGGACCCACATACAGGCAGGTTCACCCCAGTGTGGTGGCACGATAGTAGGATGATAGCATAACCATCATCCTTCTTTAGGTCACGGAGGGTTGCCCTTTAGCAAACCTGGAAATCACTCCCCACTCTGTCCCCGAGTGCAGAGTGAAGTTGGAAACCCCCTCCACCTTTCAATGTCCTCATTAAAAACGTCCATGACGAAGGCCCAAAACTACTTGAGTGACCGGAAGCAACACCTGTCAACCCAGGTACAGAACAGCTCTACGACTGACTGCCCTGTAACCTTCAGGGAGGGGGTGGGGGGGTCCCGTGTGTTTCCCCCCGGCGTACAGCGAGAGACCAGGTCCAAATTACAGCGTACACGCCACTCTGCGGGCGGTGCTCTCCCCGACGACATACCAGACCCCCTGCGGCCCCCCGAGAGGTGTTCAGACCCGTCCCGACAGGTCGCTGCTACGACGTAGAGAGAACACACATCAAACAGCAGGCCGTGGGGAGAACGGAGGCTGTGGTGGTGGATGATGTCAGTGAGTTTATTATCAGATCGGCAGGATATCTCCACCCGCGAATGCGCGCACGCTCTCCCATAGAAGCACAACCCAACCGGGAGGGAGGCCAGAGTCTGCCCTCGTGCGCTTACAGTCTTCAGGACGATGCGTGTCGACATGCACACACCTGTGCATCACGTTCAGGAGAACACAAAAGACGAGACGACAACCCCTTCTTTGTGGATATGGAAACCACCTGCAGATAAAGATCACTGGTTTGAATCTATGCCTCGCTGCTGCCTTTAGAAATCGCTCAAAACCTTTGACATTCCCTTCGTTTTGTCGGGGCAGGCTGTAGCAGGTTCTGCTGCGGAGACATGGCGATGGAGTCAGGGAACAGGAGCAACCCCGGCCAACTGGTTCATGATCCAGAAGCCCATGAGCAACAACAACCTCACACTCCGGCCCCAGTAGCCTGTTTAGCAGACGCTTTAAGGAAGGGACTCCAGATAAACGTCATAAGGACCAGGAAGGGGCAGGGCGACCTGCTCTGCAATGTCTACAGGAAGGCGGTGTAGACATCAGCGAAAACTGGTATCGTTTGGCCGGGAGTAGAACACCATAACCACTCAATGACCTGCCACCCCCACAGACACAAGGCCATGCCGGATCCACCACCGCGGACCTCCTCATCACAACGGTCCCGTCACGTGCACCACCACCCGACGGAGGGAGCAGCCACACAAACTGATGAAGAGTGCACACGTCTGACAGGTTTGGTCAGGGTCAACGCCTGGCCTTCAAATGAATATAAATGCATGCAAAGCAACAAGGCGCCACTCTTCCCTCGAATCATGGAGTACTTTTGGCTGACCAACAGGAGGCAGCTGATAAGGGCGCACGGACTACCCACTCCCCCGGAGGAGGTGGAGAAAACGGTTCCTTTTGATTGCCAAGAAAACCTTGAACATTATCAGCACAAGCAGAAAGTAAATTCACAGAAATCCTGTTTGTTCCAAACTGCTTGGCTCGTCTAACAGGATCGGTTTGCTATGATCAGATATCCATGATTAAATATTCCCATGGAAATTAAACAGAAAATGACGTCCGAGTAAAAATACAACCGTACACAGATCCCAGAATGAACAACAGATGTCCAAGATGAATGAGCATAATGGCTACTTCGTATTCCGAGTGATAAGATCTTATTTTGAAGCACAGGTCTCAACTCTATTGCCTAATCTCTTGAGATAATCTTTTACCTTGAGGCTCTGTCTCGCCTTAACAACAAGTAATCCAACAAAGAGGTTCTTTGTTCCGTTCAGACGCTGGACTCTGGTTTTACTGGTGGTCATGTTGCATGGAGTTTCCAAACGAGCGCCATTAAAGAAACTCCTATTGGTCGACAAAACAAGGCTTCGGGTCATGTGATACAGCGCACCTTAGAAAGAGGAAACTGGATTTGGGATTTTTCTTTACTAATAGTCAACGTCACTCCCTAAATGATTACGCAATCAAAACAAAGGTTTGTCCACAAAGAAAAATTCTCTTTGGCTTCTGAACAGGTTAAGCCCCAAAAGCCCAACCCCAAGCTGGCATGAATGGGAATATTATACAACAGGGAAATGTTTACCAAAGACGAAAGCTGAGAAACTCCACTTGAAAACTTCCTCAAGCGAGTTCCTCAGCTTGAGGAACTTCCACATCTTCTACAGAACATGTTGCGTGTTCCACATGAAAGGCCGACTCCCTCCCTTGATCATGAAACTGCTCTCCCGGGTTTACCCATCAGAACACACGTGCCTGTCCAGTTGTCGGAGTGGGATGACATCACCCATCGTTTCCTTGTAGGCGTTGGCCATCAGTGGCTGGTTGAAAACTAGTTGAGCATGAATTCCTAACGAGACACACATTGTAGTTATTGAAGAAACGCTCCTTGTTTGGCCTGATCTATCATTTGCTTGTTTATTTGTTTAAGCATTTAGCCGACGCTTTTATCCAAAGTGACTTACGACAATCCATTATTTCAGGGCCCATCTCCCATAGAGCAATCTGGGGTCAGGTGCCTTGCTCAAGGGCACAATGGTGACGGCGGGATTCGAACCCCTGACTTTCTGTGAGTACTGGCATGTTAACCGGGTTCCTTAACCGACCTTCTACAGCAGCCGGTCAAAGAGAGGCCTGCCTGATGCTGCGAGACGAGCCAGGCTCATGAATCCGGATCCTTCCATTAGAACCATAACCTGCCCGGAAAAACAGTGAGTAGAACCGCCTCTGCAGCCGCCCTCTGTTAACACAGAGCTCCTCAATGTGTCCACTTTGTTTTTAACACAATCTGAAAGGCCACCCTGTCAAACCACCCGCCGCTCGGCCAACGAGATCCCCCCCCCCCCCCCCCCCCCCCTTCCCCGGGGGCCGGACAAAGCCGTCCGACGCCTCTGGGGCATATCAATAACCCCGGCGACCGGGGGCTAAGCCCAGGGTGGCGCCGCCTTCATTAAAGGCGGAACAATCCGTCCCATCTGCCCTACGCAGGGAGGCATCTGGTCCATTCACACGGCCACAGCCCGGCCGGGCCCTCAAAGGCCGCAGCAGAAAGTACCAGCATGCCGGACTGGGCTTCCGTATTCTTTGTCAAGTCGGACGTCTCTTGACCTCTGGGGGAAAGGCCAGTCACTCGTTGTTACCCCGGCCCTCTGACCAATCACTGGTGTAACCCCCAGGTCCCCCTACACCCCCCCCCCCCCCCCAAACCAGCTCTTTCTCCTCAGAGGCTCAGCAGGCTCTTTGTCCATAGATTATCTTAAGTGCCAAGTGAATCTGAAACACAATGTCCTGCGCTATAGTCTGAAACCCCACTGGCCATTACTTCCACCATATCACCTTGTTAAAACTCCATTTGTGATGCATCGTTACCGATGGGGAAAACCTTGGCTGCGGATGAAGACCAGGCGGTGGTGTGGCCTTCAGCTTCAAGGAGGGTTACACACATCCGTCTATGAAACCTCTAAAACTTCTGCATTATGATTAATAGGATCATGAAACCTTGCATTGCGCCGGACCCCGTATTAGTCCGACCCTCGTGCAGGACAAATCAGTAACCAGAGCCTCGGGACCAAAGTCATGTCCATATGGTCGGGACAGAGGACAAACTGTCTCTGAACAAACATCAAGGCCCTGGCCCCCCCAGTGCCAAAGTGTGTGTGTGCGTGTGCGTGTGTGTGTCGGCATCAAAGCAAGCAGTGACGCAGTCGCACGTCCATATAGAGTCCTGATTGTCAGGTCACGTGCACAGAGACACACACCTCTGCCATTTTCTCCAGACAAAAGGCCTCTAGATTCCTTCCACCTTCTCCATGTCTATCTATAGCCGTCTTTCCAACAATCATGGCAAGGGGGCACTATGGGAACCAATTGTGATGCAACACCACCCTGCAAGCAGATCGTTAGGCATCTGATCGATACGTTCTTTAAATGGAAGACTCCCGTTGCGTTCCGATAAATCTAGGGACTACTGGCCGTAACTCTGTGGGGGTCTCCCGACTCAAACCTTAAATGGTCACATGATGCACGGCTTTGTTCATGGGACCCGAAACGTCCAAACCCGATTACTGTCCAGTACAAAGATAAACTGTTTAGCAGTTCACCAGCGAGCTACTTAACCCGATCAATTAACAAGGTCAAGCACGAGGCTCAAAGCTTGCATGAGACGCGCGTTATTCCAATCCAATTTTTTTTTACTATGCATTAACCAAAATTTGCAATGGATTTTAATCTAGCAACTGTTGGAGGAAGCCTAGCTACCTGTACTATAAATAGAAAGGAGATAAGACAATAATTCACTGCCTAATCCGTCGACCACTTGAAATCAAATCCGTTTCCTTGCTGCCGTGAGGAACCAAGGTGGCTGATTGACTCTGATAAGTCTTAATCGAGTTTCACTGGCGTCTACCTCAAGAGGGAATGTCCCGAGGTCTGATTTTTTGCTTCCTCTGTGGGATGAAGTCATGCAAGCTGCCTGTTCAGACGCCTACCGCCGTAAACCCTATGAGGGTTACACCGATAGCCTGTGGTCATTGAAGAGGAACATAACACAGGAATCTTCTTTGTAAAACAGGGCTTTCTGATCGGGTTCTCCCCCCGCCCCCGCCTTTGAGGCATGTCAAACTGAGTCAGTCAAACCTCAGATCAAAGAAATCATAGCAGTAGATTTATTATCTGCCAGAGAATCCCGATCTCAAAAGACAGGAAGTAATAACTGGAGAAAAAAACCCCAGAATAGGAAGTCTCAGATTAAAGTAACTCCGGAAGTTGGTAATGAAGCCTTTATAAGGATGCCAAAGGGGGCTAAACTGGTGTTAATGGGAATCTCCCACAGAGAACCATCAACACAGACTTCCCTCTCGTTTGAAATCACTTCCCGAGAGCGCAGACGCCCATGTTTACAAGCGGCTGAGCCATTTAGCAAACAGTCTGTACAGCAGATCATCCACGGGCCACGACCCAGCTTCATCTAACTCTAGTTCTGGTGGCTAAACTGTAACACACACACACACACAAAGCAACACGACTAGTGCTAGCTCTGGAAAACTCCCTGGTTGGAGGACTGTGGGTCTCTTTCTTCCTGTTGGCTGGTCAGGGAGGATTTGGCTACGCAATCACCGTCCTCTGCAAAAGGCCTTTCACCGTAGAACAGAACCTTACCGGGTGAGGGGGAACTGAAAGAACGTCACTCTTTATTCATGGAAACGCAACGTTGGGTCAAATAGCCCTCATCCGGTCAGCAGCAAGAGGGTGGAGGAAAGATAAACAAAGAATAAAGTGTGCTATCTGCCCTGCGGCCCATGAGTAGCAGGGTTAATGCGGTGGTAATCATCAGGATGTGGTTATCAACAGGATGTGACCGAGCGGACACACAAACACAGGTACACAAACACACACACAGACGCAAGTAAAACCCGTCTTCCGTGGGACCTTAAATAACATTGCCGATGCCAAGTGTCCCCCAACACCGTGCAGCAGGGGGGCCTGGTGGAAAATGAATGATCCATTACTGCTGAACCAACAGCCTGACTGCCCACAACAACAAGTTGGTTCCAAAGGGACTGCGGCCAGACTGGTCAACCTCCATTTCCCTCGAGGAGAACTGAGAATGACGTCGGGTCACCACAAAGCAGAAACCACCGTCCCAACAGAATGAGCCAAAAATGCCACCGTACAACCGTCGGTTGGGGCAGAATCCATTACTTTTAAATAAGTTTCTGCTCAGGGTTACATTTGATACGTTTTGGTATATTAAAATATTTGTTGTACATAATAATTATGCAATACTATTTTCTGTTATGACACATTTCCCACATGGGACTAACATAGTTTCGTAGCATTAGCGCCAGAACATTTTATATTTTACTTCCATTAGTTAGCATCCCCAGCCAGCCCAGGGCGAAGACATCACCGCGGGACAGGGGACGAGACGTCCAGGCAGGGCAGGCGATCTGCGTCCCCACAGGAGGACCACCATGGCTGGGCTACCCTCACCACCTGCGCCTTTGTGTGGAGACTCCTCCAGCACAGAACCACAACAGCCCCCACCCAGCAGGACATTTGGTGGCCGGATGAAGGCCTGTGCTGCCATTTAAATGCATCATCGTTACATCATCGGCAAACAACAACAAACTCCCGACCAAAGTCCCAGTCGGCTCGGCCTGCACCCATTCGGCCCGCATGTTATGGAGTCAATACTAGAACAATAAAACCATTTGAAATGGAACTCAAGACATGCAGAAGGGAGCAATTGGTGCTAAACCGTTCACATAACAAACGTCTGTAAGGATATCTAGGAGGGGGGGGGGGGGGGAAGGGGTGAATCAAATTCCTCAAACTTTTCTCAGAGGCGCAGGGGAGAAGGGACCCCCTCGTGGTCCGAACCCCCTTCCTCCCACATTCCAGGGTCCAAAGAGATTTTATAGACCAGCGGACAGGAAAGAAGCGGCCATTATTACACGTTAGCTACCAGCGTCATTTATCATGTTCCCCAGTCTCCCGCCCAGCACGGCTCATTCAACGCCCAGAGAAGGACAAGGAAAGAGAGAGAGATAAGCTAGCTCGAGAGGGGATAAGAGAGAAAGAAAAACAGAACTAACGAAGGAGCCGGATGGAGGGAGACAGAGAGATAAGCGAGCTAGTTCTCGTGCAAATGATTAGGAGCTAAATTCAAAACCGGTTGCATACCAGTACGGCGGTTTTGCTAAAGCCTGTGTGTGTGTGTGTGTGTGTCTGTGTGTGTGTGTGGGAGGGGGGGGTGATGTTGTGGTCTACTCAAATTGGGAGGAAAGTACAGCATGGCTTCTTTAAAACTCCAAAATCTGGGTTTAAGGACAATTACAGTCCCGCTAAAGTCCGACTTTTTTTTATTTTATTTTATTATTTTATTGTATGTGAGGCACTTTGAGTCTGCCTTGTGTATGAAAAGTGCTACATAAATAAAGTTACCTTGCCATCAATAATAATCCAATAGAGAGAAAAAAAAGTGTGACTTCATTTTACTTTAAAAAAAGTTCCTTTCGCTGAAGCCAAAGGTTTACAACACTTTAGTTTATGTCGTGTGGACACATTCTGATCACACTAAAACGTTTTAGAATTTTTCGACAGTAATTTGATCACACTAAAAGGGTGCAACCGTTTAACAAAACATGATTATGAGATCTATATCAGTAATAAAATCATAATGTGCCTCTCCTATTCTCTTGCACACACCCTGAAACAGGCTGTGTTAATACTTTAAACAATAATATGTAAATCCATACATTTTAATATCCATGGCAGGGAAACTGCTGAGGTTATAGGAAAAAAAACAAACGTGTTTTCTTCCCTTGCATGGCTAAACTGATGCTAATCATCTCCAGAAACGACATGACTACAGCAGAAAAATGCCTCAACATGCATGTGGCAGTAATGGACACAAGGCTCAAACTTGCAAACGCACACATTTTCTCTACGGCGAAACACAGCATGGGAAACCACGACAACAAGGTGGGGCAGGGACAAAATCGAATTAACTTTGATGGTCTGAAGGGGGATAATAGCCAATCAGGTTGGTCGATTGGCAACAATGACAAAGCTGCCCCATCATGCAACATTCCGATCATGCCTGTGGCCTTCCCAAAGGATCCTTGGGCTTCCCGGGAGCAGTTTGTACCCCATTGTTGTGCCGCAAAACATTGTATCAATAATCTGGGACCGCCAACCCCAAATTCCAGTAACGACCCCGTTGGGTCGGGGGGGGGGGGGGGGGAGCTAAGCAGCCTTCAAAAGGGAAGTGAAGGGAGAGAAGGAGACTATGGAGTGGGAGGAGGAGAGGAAGAAAAGAACAGGACCAACAATTGATCAGAGAGAGAAGGAGAGGGCGAGGGACACAATCAGTGAAGAATCGAGAGGGCATGATCAAAAAGGAAAAAAAACGTTAGAGAGGCGGTCAGAGTGAGTACAAGCCCGAGGGAGAGAGGAGAAAGAGTTTTTAATTAAAAGACCATTTGAGTGAGGGGGAGACTAATACACGCCGGTCACACACGGCTGGCCTCGACTACCAGGGGTGTAGGGTGGTGGGGAGGGCATCCCTTATGAAATAGACCAGGGGGATCTATTGAGAACCCTCCAAGTGTGTCAAATACCCCCCACACGGGCCAGTCCGAGGCCCTCAGGAGGTCACATTCCGAGAGGGCATCACCGGAGGAGCTCGGCCAACCACTACCACAGGCCAGCTAGCAGGAGGAATGTGAGCGTTCCCCAGCCAGGGCCCAGCCATGGTGTGTGTGTACGCGCCTGTTTAAATTAACTTTTCAGAATCGTGCCTATGCCTGAGGGGAGACATCGATCAACACTGATGCAGTCAGTTTTAATACGCAAACACTGAATTGTTTTACCTGCCAAAGGGTTGAATCTATCCACCGATCGACTGGGGTTAGATGTGGACCTTGGCTACAGGCCTTCTCACTATGGAATCTCAGAGTTCTGAAGGCTAGCACGACCACACACACACACACGTTTCCCAAAATAGCATCTCTTGTCAGACTAAAACGAACTTGATCATGACTTGAAGGTTTAGGTCTTCTTGGTGGGTCCACAGTCACCTCAACACTAGGTGGGTCGAAAATGTCGCCCGTAAAGAAGCACTTGATGGTCAGGTGGGGCGGTCGCTGGTTTGGACTGATTGTAGCTAGCATGGTATTAGCTCCCGTCTGTCCGAAGCCTTGTTGTTCCGGGTCCGGTGCTAGCATAATTCGCCTGTGCGAAGTTTAACTTTAGCCGACCAGACCCTACACATGTAGGAGTCAACAGATTGGTTGGTGACCACCAGGATTTACAGGGTGTGGTCCATCCACATTTGAAAAACAACAACATTATTTAGGTTATCAGAAAGAGGAGTACCATGCAGCCAATCTGAGGGTTACTGGTGGACGGTTAGGAATGCCTTGGGTCTGGAGCACTGCAACCTTTATACCAGATTAACACCACACACACACACACACCATCTGTACCCGCTCTGTCCCTCCCCCCTGGGCAAGACGCTGTGTGTGACGGCAGAATAGTAATGGAGGGGGCTATCAAGATGCCACCCACAAAGTGTGACACACACACACACACACACATACACACACACACACCTATTAATAGTTCATGAAGGTACACCTGAGCCCGCCAATGTCGTCAAGTTAATCTGATACAGCTGTTAAAGACATCTACACACCGACACCAACTATAATAACAGACTCAATCATAAAATAAGTAACAAATACAAACCATGCACCATTTGACAGGACCATCTCAAAATAACAAGAGTTGAAGTTTCGTACACATAAAACCAACTAGGATCATTTAATATATTAACCACAGAAACTCTACGCGGAGAAAAATAAGTCATTACAACCTTTGCTCCGACTATTAAACAACAGCAATCCTTTCCGAAGAGTAAATGGGACGTTGTGCTCCAAACTCTCCCAGAGGGCCGCATTCCTGTCACCCTAGGTCAGAGACCTGTTCTCATGCGATAACACAGTCTACTCTGGGGCTTAGATCAAAAGCACCTAACAGATAGGGTACCTCTATGTACATGATAGGCCCGAACACATGGGCTGAATCAGTGAACCCTCGGCCCGGGCCCCCCAACACACAATCCTGAAGCACGGTCCCAACACACACACACACACACACACACACACACACACACACACACACACGCACACGCACACGCTAGTTAGCAAACAACCACGGGACATGGCTGCTCTTTCCCGTCTCTCTTGGACCACTTGTCAATATTGTCTTTTGCCCTAAATGTTTTCTCAAACGGTCTCCCTCCGTTACCACTGGAGGTGTAAAGTATGAAGTGATTTGAGAGTAAATCAGAGTGAGTCGGACCGAGGCTGAGGAGGCTAACCGTGCCGCAGGGTAACCCAGGAGGAGTTACTGAGATTCGGCTCGGATCGAATTAAAGCAACCGGTCGATCGATACACGGAAAAACACACATAAAAACAATTTAAACTGTTGGAATAGACAACTTACCGACTCTGAGTGAACGGAGGCGAACAGAAACAACACGAGGCACACTTTAAACATGGTTTCTGTCCTCAAAAAGTCTAAAAAGATGTATTAAAAAAAGATTAAAAGCGCTTAGTTCGCCGAGGAATTCGCGGCTGGGAGGTGAAAGGAGGCCACAGGAGCTTCTTTCTTCACCAGATGTTTTATCGATAAGGTCCCGATGTGGAAAAACAAGCACTGTCCACCTTGTTGATCACCTTTGAATATTCTTGCGCAACGTTTGTATCCTTCTCCGGAGTATATGATCGAGCAGACTGCGCCAGCCGGGTCAGACATGCTCTATATTTCCCATGTCACTCCCCACCCAATGTTGAGCGGCGACCAATCAGCGACGAGCCCAGCGTCGGCCGCGGCCAATGAGCGAGGCGTGGTTTTCTCTTTTCCGTAATTTACCGTAAATGACCGACTCCTATTAAACAACACGTCGGCCCGCCCCCTTCTGAGCAACGGAACTTCACAGTTATTAATCTCCCGATGAGTTGACGTTGTTAATGATTCTCTTACCGGTTGAATCAGCAACACAACATTGAGTCTTACTGTTTTAGCGACACAAACATTACATCATTGGGGAAGGCTAGATCAGTTTAGTTTAGAAATGTCAACACTGGACCTAAAAAGGGTTAATAGAGCTGGAGATCTTTTCACATTATCATGTGATCGTTTGAAGAATTATTATATTATACAATACGATGAGTTTACTAATACAAGATGGTAAATTAGTGAATGTAACAGGCCTATTATAATATACTATTATATGGAAAAAGTCGAATATAATCTTGAATGCCCATGATGTCACTTGAAACTCCTTTTCCATCTGACGTCAGTTTCCGGAAGCGTTCCAATTTCCCTTCTTTCTTTCCTTATCTGTCGGACTTTTCAAACCTTTACCACACACATCTTTACGTACTGATTAGATTGACCAAATCAAAAAAGGATTCCCCAACTCCCTGACTTTGAAAGTCTGATTAGTTGCGTGGTATTTAAATGTCACGTACTATCACAACCACGCATGCCATCATGCACGCAGGGTTTGCATTCTTATGATCTTAACTAATGCAGAGACTGAATATAGTTAGACTAGCAGTGTATTTCACCTACGTTTAACGAGACACTCCAATTTATGTGTGTGTGTGTGTGTGTGTGTGTGTGTGTGTGTGTGTGTGTGTGTGTGTGTGTGTGTGTGTGTGTGTGTGTGTATGTGTGTGTGTGTGTGTGTGTGTGTGTGTGTGTGTGTTTGGGGTCACCTGTATGTCTATGTTTGTAGTGCCTACATGTATGTTTGTGGCGGCGTTTGTATGTCATGTCTGTAGTGTGTGTTTGCGTGTGTGTTCTTGTATGTGGTGTGTGAGTGTGTTTTTGTGTGTGTTATCTGAAGTTTGCTTGAATGTGTGTGTGTGTGTGTGTGTGTGGTATGGTATCTAGTGTATTTATGTGTGGTGTCTGTAGTGTGTGTGTGTCTGGTGTGTGTTCTTGTATGTGGTGTGTGAGTGTGTTTTTGTGTGTTGTATCTGAAGTTTGTCTGTATGTGTGTGTGTTTGTGTGTAGTGTCTGTACTGTGCGAGTGTGTTTGTGGTGTCTGTCGTGTGAGAGTGTTTGTGTGTAGTGTCTGTAGTTTGTGTATGTAGTACATTTTACATCATACTCTACATTTGAACGGGCAGGTAGCTGCATGCAACCTCTGACGTTCTGGAGAAAACATGTTCTGCATTCCACACTTTAGCTGAGGGAAACGTGATGTCACACAGCTGGCCTGCAGCCATTGGACATTTGCATTTGATGTCATCCAGGGAGAGGGAAGAGAGATGGTGGTTGATCCATTTCCCCAATCGTCAATTTAGAGGAAGTCATCACTAAAGGTCATGTTGTTCACCGTGTGTGGGTGAGTGTATGTACTTGTGGATGTGTGTACGTGTGTGTGTGTGTGTGTGTGTGTGTGGGTGTTTTTAACTTTGTGATGTGCGTGCGTGTGTGTGTGTGTTTTCTGAGTGTGTGACCAGTCTACTATGTAGCCCACACCAGTATGTAGACCAGTCCACTCTCTATACCAAGTATCTAGAACAGTCCACACTTTAGACCAGTGTACTATCTAGACCAATCCACTTCTAGCCGAGTGCAATTTCTAGCCAGTCCTCTCTCTAGACCAGTCCTCTCTCTCCTCTCTCTACACCAGTCCTCTCTCTAGACCAGTCCTCTCTCTAGACCAGTCCTCTCTCTAGACCAGTCCTCTCTCTACACCAGTCCTCTCTCTAGACCAGTCCTCTCTCTACACCAGTCCCCTCTCTAGACCAGTCCTCTCTCTAGACCAGTCCTCTCTCTAGACCAGTCCTCTCTCTAGACCAGTCCTCGCTCTACACCAGTCCTCTCTCTAGACCAGTCCTCTCTCTAGACCAGTCCTCTCTCTAGACCAGTCCTCTCTCTAGACCAGTCCTCTCTCTACACCAGTCCACACCAGTCCAGTCACCTGGGCAGCTCCTGCACCGTCACAATGACCCAGGAGGGTGTTGGTTCAGTCAGGCCCCAACGCCCTGGTGAGTAAAGGAAAGAACACACTAGAGGCACCGTGATGGAGAGCCGAGACTGGGGGTGGGATCTGAGTCACCAGAAAGCACCTGGTCGGCTGGAAGAGGTAGATAAGCACGATTAGGACGCAGCTATCAGCTCTGCTCCACGGAAAGGGTGCAGAGCCAGAGATAAGAGAGGTGGCAACGCAGGTGACATTTAAATTAGGTGCTTCACGCCATATCAGTCCTCTAGAAGACAAAGGACCACTGGTCTGGGTCCGCTGTCTGTCTGTCTGTCTGTCGGCTCTCTTTCACTCTGTTTGTCCGTCTGTCTGCACCCCTCACTCTGTTTGTCTGTCTGCTCTCTTTCACTCTGTCTGTCTGTCTGTCTGTCTGTCTGTCTGTCTGTCTGTCTGTCTGTCTGTCTGTCTGTCTGTCTGTCTGTCTGTCTGTCTGTCTGTCTGTTTTGATTGGTCTGTCTGTCCGTCTATTACTCTGTAATAGTATAATAGTGTAATAGTATAATCTATTACTCTGTCTGTCTCTCTGTTTGCTTGACCGCCTGTTTGTCAACCTGCATGTCCGGCCACATGTCAAACAGGCTGACAGACAGGTCGTATGCAAACATCCATCCTATTAAGGATTACTTTGAAAACATCTTAAAGAGCAAAATAATACGTGCCATCAACAGTTAAAACCACATGAATCGAACTTTTACTTAAAATGCAAATCAATCAGATCAGTTCTACATAGAGCTGATCAGTGTTCTACTTATTGTGTTGTATAGCAGATATAGGCCTACCTTTATCTTATTGAAAGGTTTCTAAATACTCAGTTGATACGTTTCATATGTTAAGTTTGTATTGCGTTAATGTTATTGTTAACAATTAGAACATTTCTGCTATGAATACAGCAGAACTCCGAAGTAGCTCTACAGAGATCGGGAGAAAACTTCCCCATCCATCGTTTTGATAATACAATTGCGCCCTCTGTCGATCATATTCTTGCATTGCATGTTCAATTTCGCTTGAATGAATTCCTTTGTTTATTTCCGTATCGCCCATACCGCTGAATGTGCCTCCTTCCTTAGTGACCACACAATTAACTAAACAGCTCATTAATTAAAGCGAATCCGTTAAAAACACATGACCCCCGAATTTTTATATTTAGAGAAGGTTAACTCTGTTAACCGACGGAACTTTTGTATGTACTGATAGTGAAATGAAAATCAATGAAAAGGATCCACTAGATGTCGCTCTACTCAAACGTTCACGTTGGCCCGAGGCATGTTGGCCATTTACAGAATAAAATGTGTGATGGATACTACATGGGCAACGCGGACTTATTCCTGGAGAGACGGAACCTGAACTAATGTAATATAGCTACAAGATAAGCGAAGAGGACCAGAGCGATGACATATTCACGAAACTAACTCGATTGTTGTTTCCATTGGATGGCATACCAGCCACCCGATTATTTTAGTTCTCAATGTTTTCAGTAGTATAAATTATAGGTAGGCTATACTCAAGGGCCTTCATCTTTTCAACACATTTAAATGTTACTTTGTATTCGTTGTCAGCATCCTGTGAAAAACGTCATGAATAACAGTTGAAATAGTAAGGATAATTACAGCATTGGCCTCATCTCTACACACTACCGGCTTGTCTAAAATGTACTCCCAGATCCGTCTGCCACGGCTCTTGTATGTGTTTATGCAGTGTCGTACTCGCAATGAAAAGAGCGTGCGTGTGTCTGCCACGCCCCAAGAACTCAAACTTTCATCCGATGATGGAACCTGATCCATCACGTATTCCTTAGGGCCGCTGGGGCCCCCTAGGGGCAGGAGGCCCTAACTACTGAGGCCCCCCGAGATAAACCCATTTGAAGTCACTTTATGAGTTAGCCTCGCTCTTATAGCTGTGGTCTGATCAAAGTGTCCACGCGCTTTGAAGTGGGACTCCAGAGTCAATGCACACATCAGCAGTTCACCGGACAGTTCGTCACTGTTTGGTTCTAGCTGTGTGTGTGTGTGTGTGTGTGTGTGTGTGTGTGTGTGTGTGTGTGTGTGTGTGTGTGTGTGTGTGTGTGTTTGTTCGTGTGTGTGTGTGTGTGTGTGTGTGTGTGTGTGTGTGTGTGTGTGTGTGTGTGTGTGTGTGTGTGTGTGTGTGTGTGTGTGTGCGTGTCTGAGTGTTTGAGTGTGCATGTGTTTGTGTGTGTGTGTGTTTTACTTTCTAAAAGCACTCAGATTAAAGCTATTACAATTTAAACGGATTAAGATGCACAAGGGAGATCTTTAAGATGTTGGACTTTTCAACCACAACCTTATTTTCTGCACCTGTGAACCTGGGTCGGGAACACTCTGAGGTTTTGTTTGAACAGACCTGGAATAAAGTGCACTTTATCCTCGTCTCTGATGTCCTGAGCTGTTTTTTTTTCAATATTCAGA
>NC_044060.1:1748113-1758113 GCF_902167405.1 Gadus morhua | reverse complement strand
GAAGAGGTTTCTTTTTCTGAACACCTGCAGGTTCGTGTGTGAGTGAAATATTTTCACTGGACGGGGTTCAAACTTTGAGAAAAAAAAAAAAACTGCGACGGCAGCATTACGCCATTCTTGCCTCTCTTGGAAAATGTGTTCTTTAAAGAAGTGAGGTCCGGGACATCGAGCAGAGCAGAACCACGCAGCGGAGCAGGTCCACTACTCCTGCCCGACCACAGCTCTCCTCACCGGATTAAATCCTCCCCAGCGACCCGGCAATACACAGATATGCGCTTTTTATTTCCCTTTAACAACTGACGCAGGACAATAAAACAATGGACGATTTATTAAGTTAAAACATAATCAACAAGTCCGCGGAGCATCGCTTTACGCTCAGACCTGCAGATGTGCGCGACCCGTTCCCATCCGGACCGTTTCCAGCCGTCCCTCTGCGGCCGGGACGCGCGGCGAGGGGAGACCCGAGGATGAGCGATTGGGACCCCGCCAGTGACCCCAACCAAGCGGCCCCACCAGAGAGCAGTAATACCGCCGTGTTTAGTACGATGACGGCCCGGCCGACGGTACACGCTGTGTAGGATGAAAGGTCTGCGCGCCTGTGCTCCTCTGCTACCGGTCTGCTGCGCTCTCCTCCTCATCCTCCTCCTGCCCGGCTCCGCTCGCGCGTCGCTCAGCCGGACCCGGTCCACCGACACCAACCGGAGGGGAGAGGTCACGGATGGGTCAGTAGCGGCGGGTCGGTCCTCGCCCCCGGCGGTGCACGCGGGAGCCGGTGCGTCTAAACAACAGTCCGTTGGCGTGCCGTCAGTAGGCGCGTGGAAACCTCAGATCCCGGCGAGGATCACGCGCATACGGGCCGGTCCCCCGGTGATCAAAGGCGAGTCGGCCGTCGTTAAAAGCAAGATCACCACCGCGGCGTCTCAGCCCGTACCGGCTCCTCTATCCCCGCGCTCCGGGGCTGCCGCCCGGTCCCAGCTGCTAGCCCAGCCGCGGGAGCGAGCCCCGATCAATTTGGGGCGCAAAGAAGCCGCGCGCTCGTGGCTGCCCGGCGCGCATACCGCGTCCTACAGAGCGCCCGCGGCGACGGGGGACCATGCGGGCGCAGCAGGGAAGAAGACCGCAAAAAACCCTCCGAGGCCCGCGTCGGCGGGCGCCTCCACGCGCACCGGCCAGCCCTACAAAGCCGCCGCCGCCGCCAGTAAGAAGCAACAGCAGCATCACCAGTTGCCAAACCAGTACGCGGCACCGTTGGTGCAGCGCGGCGCCCACAAGGCGACGCAGGTCAGAGCGAGCGAGCGGGAGTTGTACCCCAAGCAGCCGCTGGTGACCCCCCATGACTACATGCTGTCTCTGTACTGGTCCCTGTCCACGCGGGACCACCTCAACACCAGCGCCCCGCACGACGCGGGTCTGGCCAACACCATCACGAGCTTCGTGGATAAGGGCCAAGGTAAAGAGCCGATGTTCCTTTCTTCTGTAAGGTTCTCTTTCACGATCACTCTCTTTTTGAGATATCGGTGTTGTGTCGACATCCATGGCAACCTGGGCCGGCTGGAAGAACCGTTATTCCGCAGCTGCTCCGCGTTGCGGCCGGGTTGATTTACGACCCACACATTGTTCTGATCCGGTGATTTCTGAAACTGCGACTTTTGGATCAGTGCGGTGATTCACCTGTCTGTAGGATCCGACTCACGGTGATTTATTGGTCTGGATGTGTTTTAATGTACATAGATAAGGTCATTCTTTAGTGAAGAGCAATATGACTGAAGCAAAGACCCCTACGACTCTATTTAAAACAAATGACCGCCATCTAGAATTCATCGGATTTGTTTATTGTGTATATTTTTAGAAACATACGCAGCCATGAAAAAAATATCAATTTAAAACGTGATAATATTAATGCCAATAATCAATTATTACCATCACTTTGGCTAACCATGGTGCCCATTAGGGGGAGAGGGGGGAGAGGAGAGGAGGAGGGAGAGACAGAGAGAGAGGAGGAGAGGGGATGGTGTGTGTGAAGTGCTTTGGCATCTCATCTGTGTGTGTGTGTGTGTGTGTGTGTGTGTGTGTGTGTGTGTGTGTGTGTGTGTGTGTGTGTGTGTGTGTGTGTGTGTGTGTGTGTGTGTGTGTGTGTGTATTTATACGTTAACGTACGTTATTATGTGTTAGTGTACGTAATAGTTTGTGGGTAACCGTGTTATTGTGTTTTAATGTGTGTATGTGTGTGTACGTGTGTGTGTGTAAATATGTGTAAGTGTGTGTTTGTGTGTGTATGCACTAGCGTGTGTATGAGCGTAGTGCATGTTTGTGGATGTTAGTGTGCATGAATGTGTTAGTGTTACATGTACGCATGTAGTAGTGTGTTAGTGTGAATTAATGTATGTGTGTGTGTGTTCGGTGTGTGTGTTAAATGTATGCATGTGTTAGTGTGTGTCAGTGTGTGTGTGTGTGTTTGTGTTTCCGGCCATCTGGCCGTGCAGCATCGACGGCTCCCAGAGAGCAAATAAACAGAGCAAGGGCCAGGAGTCGGCGGCCCTCGTGTAATGTTGTCTTTGCTGCGTCAAACTGTTTAAAACGATGTTTAAATGAGCCCCCTTCACTAGTCCTGGTTCCACTACAGGTTTACATTTCAAGCACTTAATGTACTTTTAATTAGGCTTTCATTTTGTTAGCGTGACCTCAGCAAATCGCCAGCGACCTCGCTGCCTCCCCCCCGAATCCTCCTCCTCCTCCTCCTCCTCCTCCTCCTCCCCACCTCCTCCTCCTCCTCCTCCTCCCCACCTCCTCCTCCTCCTCCTCCTCCTCCTCCTCCTCCTCTCCTCTTCCTCCTCCTCCTCTCCTCCTCCTCCTCCTCCTCCTCCTCCTCATCCTCCTCCTCCCTTTGAGGAGGTGAGCGAAGGTGTTAGTGTCAGCACATTTTCTCTCTTCTCACACTCCTTCCTTCATCTCTCAGACCCCCACCCTCTCTCTCTCCTCCTCTCCCCAGCGTCGGTCATTTCCGGAAGCTTCTGTCTGAGCTGTGACACGCTAGGAGATGGGATTCTGTGAATAACTACCTAACTGGAACAGGAACTATCTAACTGACTGAAATAACTAACCAACCAACCAACCAACCAATCAATTCACTAACTTCAAACTAACTGACTTCAAACTAACTAACCAATTAACTAGCTAACTAGCTCACTAAATAGCAAACTAAAATATCAAAAAAACGAACTTCTTCTAACTAACTAACCAACAAACCAACTAACAAACAATTAAATAACGAACTAGCTCACTAAATAGCAAACTGAAATATCAAAAAAACTAACCAACCAAAGAACCAATTAAATAACTTCTAACTAACTAACCAACTAACCAACTAACAAACAATCAACTAACGAACTAGCTCACTAAATCGCTGACTGAACTAACTAGCTACGAGGTGTAGCTTGATGGTGTGACTGGTTGATGGGGTCATCGTAGACTGCCAACAGTAAAGGTTACTCCCAAACCCAACTGTGAAAACAGTGGTTTGATAAGATGTTAATGTTACGGCCTGGCAGTCCGACCGGCCGTCTGTCATCTGTATTCCTTCTTCCTTATCTTGTTCTTTCTCTCATCTCTCTGTCGTTTATCATTCTGCCAGACCCGTGTGTGAGTGTCTGGTTGGTTCTGTGTGTTTATGTGAGGGTCTGGTTGGTTCTGTGTGTGTGTGTGTGTGTGTGTGTGTGTGTGAGGGTCTGGTTGGTTCTGTGTGTGTGTGTGAGGGTCTGGTTGGTTCTGTGTGTGTGTGTGTGTGTGAGGGTCTGGTTGGTTCTGTGTGTGTGTGTGAGGGTCTGGTTGGTTCTGTGTGTGTGTGTGTGAGGGTCTGGTTGGTTCTGTGTGTGTGTGTGTGAGGGTCTGGTTGGTTCTGTGTGTGTGTGTGTGTGTGAAGGTCTGGTTGGTTCTGTGTGTGTGTGTGTGAGGGTCTGGTTGGTTCTGTGTGTTTGTGTGAGGGTCTGGTTGGTTCTGTGTGTGTGTGTGAGGGTCTGGTTGGTTCTGTGTGTGTGTGTGTGTGTGAAGGTCTGGTTGGTTCTGTGTGTGTGTGTGAGGGTCTGGTTGGTTCTGTGTGTGTGTGTGTGTGAGGGTCTGGTTGGTTCTGTGTGTGTGTGTGTGAGGGTCTGGTTGGTTCTGTGTGTGTGTGTGAGGGTCTGGTTGGTTCTGTGTGTGTGTGTGTGAGTGTCTGGTTGGTTCTGTGTGTTTGTGTGAGGGTCTGGTTGGTTCCGTGTGTGGGGGTCTGGTTTGTTCCGTGTGTGGGGGTCCGTGTGAAGGTCTGGGGTGTCCACGAGGGTCCAACTAGCTCCAGGTCCTGAGCGTCTGTTTACACTCTGATGCGGTCGCTCAGTCTGCTTCTAATGTACCGCTCAACACAGGCCTGCCACTTGGCGTGGAAGTATGGCGTGTGTGTGTGTGTGTGTGTGTGTGTGTGTGCATGAGTGTTGGAGTGTGTGTGTGTGTGTGTGTGTGTTTGGGTGTGTGTTCATGTGTGTGTGTGTGTGTGTGTGTGTGTGTTTGTATGTGTATGCATGTAAGTTTGTGTTTGTGTGTCTGTAAATTGGATGTGTGTCTGTGTGTATATCAGGTAGAGAGAGACAGCGTGGGAGAGAGAGAGTGTGTGTGCGTGTGTGTGTCTTCCAGTGTGTGTGTGTGTGTGTGTGTGTGTGTGTGTGTGTGTGTGTGTGTGTGTGTGTGTGTGTGTTCCAGTGTGTGTGTGTGTGTGTGTGTGTGTGTGTGTGCGTGTGTGAAATCGGTACCTGTGTTGTAACAGCTTCATATGAGGTTTGTTTTGACATTGCCTGCGTGTGTTTTTGGTTGGTTGGTTTTGTCTTTGTTTGGGCTCATAATCGAACTAATGTGGGAGACAGAGGCAGGGGCAAGAGAGAAGGGAGAGACAGGGGAGAGAGGGAGAGAGAGGGGGGAGAGAGGGAGAGAGAGAGGGGAGAGAGGGAGAGAGAGAGAGAGAGAAGGTAGAGACAGGGGAGAGAGGGAGAGAGAGACAGGAGAGAGAGGGAGAGAGAGAAGGGAGAGAGGAGGGAGAGGAGGGATAGAGAGGAGGGAGACACAGGGGAGAGAGGGAGAGAGAGAGAGGGGAGAGAGGGGAGAGAGGAGGGAGAGACAGGGGAGAGAGGAGAGAGAGGGAGAGAGAGAGAGAGAGAGGGAGAGAGGAAGAGAGAGAGAGGGAAAGAGGGAAAGAGAGGAGATGAATGTAGTTCTGGGTTTCTTTTGGGTTGACTGGTTTACCTGCATGTCAGGTAAAAGTCCAAGTGTTTGATACTTTTGATCGTACATAGATGTGTGTAGTACTGTATGTCGACGTGCGCGTGTAAAAGAAAGAGAAACAACAACGGTGAAAACAGGGGCGGAGAACAGGGGAAGTAAGAGGCTGTGAATACTGTTTTGTTGTTGTGCTGTTGTGGTTTTCCTTTTTTTCTTTGTGTTGTGTGCGGTGCTCTGTTTGTCTGGCGGTGTATGTGTGTCTGGTCTCGTGGTTGTTTCAGTGGCTGTTGGTGCTGTTGTGTGGTTTGTTTGTTGTGTATTCTTTCCTTTGTATTCATGGTGAGTCCATGGTTGTGTTACTATGGTGTATCCCTGGTTGTGAATTCAGTGTTGTGTATTCATGGTGCATCTGTGGTTGTGTGCTTATGGTTGTGTATTTATGGTGTATCTGTGGTTGTGTATTCATGGTTGTGTACTCATGGTGTATCTGTGGTTGTGTACTCATGGTTGTGTACTCATGGTGTAGCTGTGGGTGTGTATTAATTGTGTGTCTTGTGTACTCACGGTGTGTTTGTTTCGTCCTCCCTCTCCCCCCAGACGAGCGGGGCCCTCCCCTGCGGAGGCAGAAGTACGTCTTCAACATCAGCTCCCTGGAGCGGGACAGCCTGCTGGGGGCGGAGCTACGCATCCTGAGGAAGCCCCGCCTCCTGGACCCCCGCCGGGCCCCAGGGGGGAGGGGCTCCCTTCCTGAGGCTGTACACCTGCGCCTCAGGTAACCAGAAGCCCGCCCTCATCCAGACCCGGGCGCTGGAGGACCTGGCCTCGGGGGGGGGGCGGGGGGGCGGCGGGCGGGGCCAGCAGCCGCTGGGAGGTGCTCGACATCTGGAAGGTGTTCAAGGGCTCCCGGAGCCAGAAGGCCTCCTCCTCCTCCTCCACCTCCTCCTCCTCCTCCTCCTCCTCCGCCTCCTCCTCCTCCTCCTCCTCCTCCTCCACCCTCTGCTTTGAGCTGGAGGTGCTGGAGCGCCGGGGGGGCCGGCCCCTGGACCTGCGGGCGCTGGGCTTCTCGCGCCCCGGGCGGGCCACCAAGGAGAAGGCCTTCTTCCTGGCGTCGGGGCGCACCCAGAAGCACGAGCTGTTCTACAACGAGATCAAGGCGCGCTCCGGCCACGACAACAAGACCGTGTTCGAGTACCTCTTCACGCAGCGCCGCACGCGCCGCGCGCCCGCCGCCCGGGGCAGCAAGAAGCCCCCTCCGCATCACCACGGGCAACAGCAGCCGCATCAGCACCAGCAGCAGCCCCATCACCAACAGCCTCCGCCGGGACCCCCGCCCCCCCCGCCGCCGCCGCCGTCGCCGCAGCTCCACCAGCACGCCGCCGCCGGGAAGCCGCTGACCCGCCCGCGCTGCCACCGGCGGCAGCTGCACGTCAACTTCAAGGAGATGGGCTGGGACGACTGGATCATCGCGCCGCTGGAGTACGAGGCCTTCCACTGCGACGGCGTCTGCGACTTCCCCATCCGCTCGCACCTGGAGCCCACCAACCACGCCATCATCCAGACGCTCATGAACTCCATGGACCCCGAGTCCACGCCGCCCACCTGCTGCGTGCCCACGCGGCTCAGCCCCATCAGCATCCTGTACATCGACTCGGCCAACAACGTGGTGTACAAGCAGTACGAGGACATGGTGGTGGAGTCCTGCGGCTGCAGGTAGCCTGGGGCCTGGGAGGGGGGGCGGGGCCTGGGAGGGGGGTGGGGCCTGGGAGGGGGGGCGGGGCCTGGGAGGGGGGGCGGGGCCTGGGAGGTAGGGGGCGTGGGCAAGTAGGAACAGAGAAAGGAAGGGAAAAGGGGGGATGGATGGAGAGGGTTTCAGGGAGGGGATTCGAAGGGTGACTTTGATAGCTGGGTCTAAGCTGTAGTCCGGCCGATCGACCAATCGCGTGAACTCTCAAGGAGCAGGAGGGTGGGACCTTGGATTGTCAATCAGCAGTGGGTCTCGTTAGGAGAGCAGAGACAGAGACGGGGTGAGCCATGAGAGAGAGACAGGGGCGAGACAGGGAATAGAAGATTGAGGGTTTTTTTTAGGTATGTGGTCGGGTGGGTTACAGATGAAAACGACACAAAGCACACAATGAGAAAGGGATGTACAGAATCTAAGGATGAAGAAAATACTTTGTTCAAGACCAAAGCAACCCGAACACTGAGCAGACATTAACCAGTGTGTTCACTCTTCACTTCAGCTTGGCACAGCCGAGCGAAAAAGCGAACAAGAATGTAAGCTGAGCTGAACCAGTGTCAGGCGGAACGCTGAAAGCTTTGGCCCGCGGCGGACTCCCAGCTCTTCATGGCGTTCGTGCCATTCTTCATCCGACTGACACTTCAAACATAACTTTATCAACATCAGACATTTCTGAAGGGAGTGTTTTTTTGTATGCAGCAAAGTGACCGGAAAACTGTAAAATACTTGTAACTGATGATATTGTTCTGTATGTTTTGTGCTGTTGTTTGGTCATCTTTGAATTTGATTTGTGTTTCTATTAACGTGTAAAATAAGATTTTGGTAAACAATATTAGAGTAAATAATGCTTCCAGCCCTCGTTGTCCTCCCAGCCTTTGAGTTACGTCCATTTTCTACATATTTTGCCTTAAGTCCCACTTCAAGTCGCAAAGTGCTTCCTAGGCCTACATCATACAGACGACGCCTTACCCTTAGCACGAAGGACTTAAGGGGAATACTCCCCAAAACCCAGAGAGGGATCACTGAGGAGGATCCCTCCTTACAGGGACGGTAAGGAACACTTGGACTTGAGTAAGGTACTTCAGAATCAGCGGTAAATACTGCGTTATGGGAATCTGCACTAAAGGCCGCTGTCCGCGTTGTCTGCGCCGAGGTCGTCTGAACGAGACGTTGTTATCTCCACGTCAAGCGCGAGAAGAATCTGAGCTGTGTAAATACAGAGCGGCTGTGATGGAGTGCTCGTCTGACCTGCTCTCCACGAGCGGAAAATAGCACAGCTTGTTCTCCGATAACGAACACACACACACACACACACACACACACACACACACACACACACACACACACACACACACACACACACACACACACACACACACACACACACACACACACACACACACACACACACACACACACAGGGCTGATTAATGAACAGGAACCATCTCCCAGGCCAGGATGGAGAAGACCCATCTTCTCACCACCCCACTAGACTAAACTACAGAGGGTATTTGTATTTCCTTCCCAAGCCAAATATCTCGATTTATTCCAAGAATGCACCGTTTAGAAGTATGTAATCGTATGCTGCCAAGCCATTTCCAAGGGAGATGATGTGATAATGCTACCATGCTATGTTGAGATGGTTTACACATGACTAATGGCTTGGTTATTCAGAGAGTGAAAGGAGGTACTGGAGCATCTTAAATAGCTTTGGTAGCATAACAGATCATTTTGTCAGTTGAAGAACCTAGCTGCTATTAGCATGTCTGAAACTGCTTATGAATACCTCTTGGATAACCGTAAATTAAATATTTAAAAGTGATTTGGATTGAAATTCGTCAAATGAAAGACATACTTCAATTCAGCTTTCCAAAATCTGTCCAAAAAACGCAACAAACACAAATTCCGAACAGATGATTATGTGTGTAGATTCCTCTTGAATAGGGTACAGACTATTGAGCAGAGATGATTATGTGTACATTTTTAAAGACTTTTTATATATCGAGGGGAGGATTCTATGGGATTATGTAAAGTTTGTTATGTCATTACAAATGGATGTTGATTAAATTAAAAAATGAACACCAGTTGGATCTGTCATTTAGGTTTGTGATCATCATTTTTTTTTAAACCATATTCCACACATTTCCCATGTCCAGTGGAACAGGTTTTATTCATCTCATGAAGGGAAAAGACCCACATCATGCAATGCAGTGATGGACCCGAGACCTTATAACCCAGCATGTATCTCGCAGACCAAAGAGTGCAGAAACATTTATCTGTCAAGCTAAGTGAGCTATTGTTGATAGAAGATAAGATAGTACTATTGATCCTGGACGCTCCAAGCTAATGTTCCCCTGAAAGATGAGAGCAAACTATTTAGTCATTTTATAAGACACTTTTCCAAAAGGGAACTACAGTTGAAGATAGGGGGGCAGGACAGAGTTACAACCATCTTGCCTGCAGATATCGGGGTCCAAAACAGAACCTTCTGGCTTCTACTCCAACTCCCTAACCACTAGAAGACTATCCCGCGGCTCTCTCTCCTGATTTAGTGAGCCGTAAAACTGCCAGGACGTTATGGCTAGCCTATCCTTTTCACTCTCAATACTACAAACAGTTCCCCTCACTAACTGTTTGTGGATGTTTCAGTCCGCTCTTCGCCAGGCTATTGGAGTGGGTAAAGGCTGCCAGGCGATGGGCCAACTGCCATCGCGCGGTCTGTGTGGAGTTTGCATGGATTCCCTCCCAAAGAGGAGAAACATGTGATCCTGCTCCGAGGTCCTTGATTGCTCTCAGGTGTGAGTGGTGTGTGAGGATCGCGGTGGGATGTATTAGTTATGCATATTCTGTGTAAGCCATGATGGCCGCCCTGCATGTCAGGGACCGGTGTGGCATCTGTTCTCGGTTGAGGCGCTCTGTAACTAAATGATCGACTGGGCAGCCTTCCTTAGGGCCTGAAGCGTGTCCAATCAGCTCAGAGACGCTCGTCAATCCTTCCAGAGAGATATAATCTGGTTAAGA
>NC_044060.1:1728113-1743113 GCF_902167405.1 Gadus morhua | reverse complement strand
ATTGAAAACACACACACACACACACACACACACCTTTATTAACCAATTAAAGTTCTTGGGGGCGGTAGTAGATCAGATATTTCTACCTTGTGATTACAGTGCAGTACTGTAATCTCATTACAGTAACATGATTCACTCCTCTATACTAACACACGTTAATGTGCACAAAACAGATTTATGCATGACCTGTTGAATGTATGTGTGTGTGGGGTGTATCTTTTTGTGTATTGTGTGGTTCTACATGTGTGAAGGACAGTATGTATGTGTGTGGATGGTGTGTGTGTAGGCGTGTGGTGTGTTTGTGTTTATGCTGTGTGTGGTGTGTGTGTTTGTGGGTGTGAACGTGGTGTGTATGTGTGTGTGTGGTGTCTGTGTGTATGTGGGTGTGTATGCATGGTGTGTGCCAGTGTCTGTATGGACGTGAACGTGTTGGGTGTGTCTGTGTACGTGTGCTGTGTGTGTACGTGTGGGTCTGTGCATGTGTGGCATCTGAGCGTCTGTAGGTGTGTGTACGTTTGTCTGTGTGTGTGCATCTGTGTGTGTGTGTGTGTGTGTCTGTGTGTATCTGTGTCTGTAAGTGTGTGATTTAGGGGTGTGTGTCTGTAAGTGTGTGATTTAGGGGTGTGTGTCTGTAAGCGTGTGTGTGCCTGGCGTCTGAGCGTGTGTCTTAAGTGTGTGTACGTGGGGTGTGTGTCTGTCTGTGTATGCGTGCTGTGTGTGTGTCTGAGCGTATGTGTGCTGTGTGTGTGTGTCTGTAAGTGTGTTTTTGTGGGGTGTGTGTGCTCCCCTATCAGATCTGGCTCCCTGATGCTGACCGGTGGTTAACATTTAGTAAATGTGCTCTTGGATTTCCTCGACAGATGTTGTGCAGGAATGTTCCGCCGCGCCAAGAGACACTCAGAGAGAGGAGGGAGGTTTCATCTGGCGTCCGACTATGACACCTTCTTCCCAGCTGGCTCGTGCAACCTGTGTGCAGTGCGCAGTGTGCGTGTCATGTTGTGGAGCTGTGTGTGTCTCTGTTTGGACACTTCTCGAGCTAATCAACATAAAGACGATCCCACGACCACGCCCGCCCACTGCCCTCTCCCCGACTCGTTTATGAGTTGACCTTCATCCTAATGCCGTTCACTGTCGTCCAACATACCGTGAGTTTGTGTTTGATACGTGTCATTAAGGCGTGGTGAACAGGGGAATGCAGGGGCTCGAACCCAGAACTTTTCCCATGGACTTTTGCTTAGTAGTGTGTGTGTGAGGATGTTGTGTTGAAGTGTGTAGTTATGTCTTTATTAGTTTGTGTGTGTGGGTTGAGGTCTGTCTGGATTCTCGGAGCATGCCCTGTGTCTGATTTCAAAGATCACACGGCTGTAGATTTTGAGTAGCTGCCATTACGTTTATTACATCTACTGAGTGTCAATCATCGCCGGCCGGCTCTCATTGGACATACTCCCCATGTTTCAGCCAATGGGCTTCCTGGACCGGCTGAAACACATGACAGACTGGGAGGGGAGTCGAAGATCAATCGGTAGAAAAGGAAGTATTACATCATCCCTGATCGGCACGGCGACGTTCACAGTCGCGTCTCACGGCCACAACACAGTGTCCCTCCTGACCCCGCCGGCTCAATCCAAAAGCCAACCTATCCATGACCTGATTACCTGCTCAGGTAGGCAGTAAGCGTGGGCGGAGCCAGCTTAGGAAATCAGATCAGTCCTCAGGTCATGAGCCACACCTTGAGCAGAAACAGAATCAGGCCTCAATAAATGACTCACTTGAGCTGACCCAACATGGAACTGGGAGCACTGTGTGCCTATAAACCACACACCAACAGTGTGAGTAGGGAAGCACTCCATGACCGCTTTTACTGATGTATCATCCCATATTTTAATTAAGGTTTACACTGTGTACACCCATCAACATCTCTGCTTCATTAGGTCTAAATCACCCACCTTTCAAAGATACATTCACTTATACATAATGCTTTCACTTATAATATACTATAGAATATATAGAATATACATTCACACGGGAGGCACGGCTTCTGCACTTGAGCACCGCCCACTGCACAGTCTGACGTCACACTGTTACGGAAGTAAAGTTTGAGCACAAACCATCTGTTTCACACACTTATTGAGGCGCGTTCTCGGTGGGCGTCAATACTCCCCCTGGCTCTGACTTAGATTATTCTAGCTTAGCAGAAGTAAAACACGTATGCATACATCATATAACATCTAAAGCAAAGGAAAATTTGGAATAAGCATGATATCACCCCTTCAAAATATATTTTGTGTTCCCTTAACAATCCTATTTTAGTTTATATTCCAAATCGTACAGGTCCTATCAGCACCAAAGACACATTGTCCTTGTAGTTTTAAGTTCAGGTTTGGATCCCAGCGAGAGTGGTTGTGAGGACTACGGTGAGCAGGTGTGTTAGAGAAGAGATAACAATGTTCCCAATTAATCTGTCTCCCAAACAACCGCCCTTTAAATGGCTGCCAAACTGAAAAAAAACACGTTACAATACGCTAAACATTTTAAACACCTGTGGAATTTGGCTCACGGTGACTCAAATATATTTTAGACTGTTCCAAAGATGTCAAAACAATCTTGAAATGTGATATTACAGGTATTTGCTTTTCATGTTACAGCCACATGTGTTGGTCTCCATTACAGTATTGGTTTATCTCTCGTGATTTGGGCTTTCGATTGTGTGCTTTGATTTTGGCAAGGCCTCCTGCGACAAAATGCAGATCCCAATTAGGTTTTCAAAGCTATCAATGCTGCTAGGCCGTGATATGAGTCATATACATATGCACAGAAAACAGTTGTGAGTGCAGAGGCTTCAAAGGGAAAATCTGGAGTATCCTCATCACAATCAACACACCATTCCAGAATATTCCCGAAAATCTGAATCACTCAGCACTCAGCCAAATCTTTCCACTTATAATAGATTGTGAAATACATGTAGATAGGAACGTTCTCCATGAGGGTGAATGGAGCTATTGCTGCCTTGCTCATTTCCCCCCGGTTGTTCAAGCTATACATTCCCATCTCCAAAGGGATCCCATCTAAAAAGGGTTCTTTACTGTACCAATGTATGCAGTTCCAATGGCCTACATGTATGCAGCCAGAATGAATACCCTATCCAAAACACATATTATCGATACCTTTCCCTACATACTTCATTATTGTGTCCAGATGCTGCACTTACAATTGCAGATGTTTTTGCGTCCTTTTATCGTGCCACCTCTTGGAAAGTGGTTCTGATCCTGCTTATGCCCTCACCTGTCCACAAGAGGGCCTGCGACTCTAGCCAGATACCCACCTGTGTCTGACGGTATTTAAACTCCGCCCTCTGTCTTCTAGGGCTCCGGTGTAGATTGGCCCATTTCCATGTGATCTCATCTCTTGGGGCTGGTAGTATTTTGACGTTGAGATTATTTAAATGAGGACTTTCATGCTTCCAAAAGGCTTGTCAGTCTGATTAGAATGAGCGTAGAATGTCTACAGTAGTTCCAGATAATTACTTGTGACCCGTTTGAATACATTTGTGTGTATGAGTCAGTATTTGTACATGTCTGACCGCAACCACATTCACTTCAGAGGAACCTTCCGGCTTTGAACTTTGTATCCTGTATGTGTGTGTGTGTGTGTCTTTGTGTGTGTGTGTGTGTGTGTTGTGTGTGTGTGTGTGTTTGTGTGTATTTGTGTGAGTGTGTGCGTTAATCAGAATCAGAATCAGCTTTATTGGCCGAGAATGCGTAAACATGCAAGGAATTTGATTCTGGTTCCTTTGCTTTCACAGTTCTAATTATAGTTGTTATAACTATTGCTCCATACGGTAGGAATAGGACAGGCAGAGTAGGTGTAGGTAGTGCGTGTTAACGTTTGTGTGTTACCGTTCGTGTGTGTTAATGTGTGTGTGTTAACGTGTGTTACCGTGTGTGTGTTAACGTATGTGTGTTAACGCGTGTGTTAACGTGTGTGTGTTAACCTATGTGTTTTAACGTGTGTGTGCTACCGTGTGTGTGTTAACGTGTGTGTGTTACTGTGTGTGTGTTAATGTGTGTGTGTTACTGTGTGTGTGTGTGTTAACGTGTGTGTGTTAACATTTGTGATAATGTTTGTGTGTTACCTTGTGTGTGTTAACGTGTGTGTGTGACCGTGTGGTGTTAACGTGTGTGTGTTAACGTGTGTGTGTTACCGTGTGTGTGTGTTTGTGTGTGTCCGTGTGACCGTGTGTGGGTTACCGTGTGTGTGTTACCGTGTGTGTGTTACTGTGTGTGTGTTCCTGAAGGTGCCGGCCATATTTTGCAGAAGAATGGAACAGGAAGAGGAAGTGAAGGTGACAGAAACTTGGCAAAAAGCAGCCCTCCCCTCACCCCACACACACACATGGACACGCTCTGCACACACACACACACACACACACACACACACACACACACACACACGCACACACACACACACACACACACACACACACACACACACACACACACACACACACACACACACACGCACACACACACACACACACACACACACACACACACACACACACTCTGACCCTCAGACATGCTATGCAGATAAGTACATGACCAGACACACTCGGAACACAGAGAAATAAAGCATTAACATCTATAGACTGCTCCACACGGACCCCCCCAGCCCCTAACCCCCGACACCCTACCCCCCCCCCCCCGCTACAGATGGGAATCTTATGTCTCCAGTGTGTGGATGATAGGAGAGGGAGATCGAGCTTAATGACTGCCCTGTTGAACTCTCTCTCTCTTGCACACATACACACACACATTAGAAACGCACAGAGGTCCACACATATCAAGACACACAAACACACACACACACACACACACACACACACACACACACACACAGATCCATACAGACATAAAGAAACATACGTACAAATGCCGACACATCACCACGCTACAGAGAAACACAGTCAGACAGGACCGAAACCACAGCCAGAATAATGTACACACAGCCATGTCAAAACACACAGACACACACAGACACACACATGCTCAGACCACCACACTGCCTCGATGACACACACGCACACATGCACACACACACACACACCTCGACTTCCGTTGTTATTAAAACCTCCTAGCATGCGCAGGCCACTGTATTTGTTTGATATGTATATGTGGCCATAAAGTGTTTATAGCAGTATGAAAATATAACTGCCTGGCTGTTCAAATTGAAAGATGGGAGTCTGTTCCGTGGTTGACTTTGGAGTACAGTGCGTTTTAAATCTGACACATGTGTAAGTGTGTGTCTGTGCATGTTCATGTACAGTTGTGTGTGTGTGTATGTGTGTGTGTGTGTGTGGCTGTGTGTGTGCGTGTGTGTGTGTGTGTGTGTGTAAAACGATAATTATTTGAGGTTGAGTGTAAGTATGCACACTCTTTAACGCATGTATGATTGTGTGTGACTGTGTCTTAGTATGTGTGTGCACTCACTTGTGTGTGTGTGTGTGTGTGTGTGTGTGTGTGTCTGTGTGCGTGTGCGTGTGCGTGTGAGTGCGCGTGTGCGTGTGCGTGCGCGCGCGTGTGTGTGTTTCTGTGTGAGCGCATGCATGACGAGGCCCACTTGCAGGCCGGCTCCAGACTTCCCCAGATTGTATATCCAGAGTTCCCAGGAAGGAGGACTCACGCCACTGCTCTTCCCAAACAAAGACCAGGTCTGAAATAAATTGCGGTGAGTGGGCCGACCCGTGGCCCACTCTCTCCAGATGGTGTGGAGAGCTGTGGGCCTACCGCTGAACTCTAAACATGTCTCCCTCGCAGCCACACAGGGTGGTAGCGGTGGATCTTTCCAGGCTAACCGCTCATTCGAACTGACGCTGAGCCGTTCGGTTACACAAGTCCGAGTTAGGCGGTGCTGGCCCAGAGCCGCTGCCTGTTGACTCACACCAGGGAACACATGGCTCTGCAGAACACGGAGCACGTTAGGAAAGGGTTCGGATGAGGCGTAATTCTGAAAAATCCCAGAATTATTTTTTTCTAAACGAGGTTCGGTAACGAGAAGCAGAGTTAGGAGACGCGCAGGTGTGTGTACAAACACACACACGCACACATGTGCACACACAAACACAACCACGCACACAAACAACACAACTGGGTTTGTCCTCTTGCGGGGTGAACAACAACACACGCTGATCCAAACCAAATGTGTGTGATTGTATCTGCCCGCCGTGGCTATTGTTCGCTGGCTGACCTCTGACCTCATTAGGGATCTCTTTGTCTGTCTCTTTGGTGAATTCTCTGCGGTTTCTTTGTCTGTCTAAGCTCAAACCAAACAGCTTCCAGATAAATGTAACATCATCCACATTGAAGTCGAGCTCTGAAACCCGCACAGACCCAACGTCGGGAAAAAATAAAGTCCCAAACAAAAAAAAAACGTCGATCTAATTATTATTTTGGGTAATTGTACGTACAGTACCGGGGGTTAACTGTTCAGTCCCGTGTAGAGAAACACTCCGTAGCGTGGCTGTTCAGTAATTGTACCGCCGCTATACGATATAACGACGTGGTCGTAAAAAAAGGCTCCAATAAAACATATCCCGTTTCAGCGTGACGTGCGTAACCCCGCGGCGTTATTGTGCTAGCCTCCGGTGATCGATGTGCGCGGCTCCTCCGGGCCGACGCTAAGTGCTTCATGTAAATCACGGCTGGGTTCCCAGGGCCTCGTTACGGCTCGCTAACGTGCTACCGGGGAGCCCGAGGAGTGCCGCGCGAGGAGGGAGCGTTAAAACCGGACACCAGCTCCTTCACTTCCTGTAGTTACAACATTAAGAGCGCGGGGAGGGGGGCGCTTCCACAGGGAGCCCCGAGAGTCGTATCGACTGTCGAATGCATTCCTGGGGCGCCCGTGTTCCTCGGCGTGCGAGCGCAGGCGCGTTCCCCCGTGTTTAATCGCACCGCTGCGTGACACACCAGTCCCAGAACGCAGAGCACAGACGAGTGGCACGCTCGACAATAGCAGCGAGAGAGGTGTTGCATACCCGTGTACGACATGATGTCACTTCCTGTGTTAAAAATACCCACGTGCCCCAGCGACGCCTGGCTCAGGGTCACACCAGTCACCGCGGCGACAGGGAGCACTTTCGCCCCACTTCAGTACGATGTGCAGCGGCATAAAAGACTAGATTTTAATATTAATGTGCAATTGTGCATCACATATTGTAATGTGTTTGACTGCATTTATCCTATTATACAGTATATGTATATTTCAAGGTGCATTATCATTTAATCCTTCAGCAGATGCTTTCATCCATAGGGCTTAAGGCCTAGTTATGGTTGGACGTCGACGCAATGCAAGGGGTTTTACGGCCCCTCTTTGAGTCCACCGCAAGGACCTGACTTTGCGTCAACGAGACGCAGCAGCAAGGGCTGTGATTGGTCCGCTAGGGTAACCCCGACGCAGAACCATAACAGGTTCACGACTGCGTCAAAACAACTGCGTGGTTGTTGCGTTGCGTCGACATCCAACCATAACTAAAGGGCTGATTATGGTTCCACGTTCATGCAACGCTTTGACGCAGTCGTGAACCTTTATGTTTCTGCTTCAGGTCGGTGAGCGGACAAATCACAGGCCTCGCTGCTGCGTCTCCTCGATGGAAGGTTACAATTTTTGGGAGGCGCACGTCGTCCTTGCGGTTGACGCAAGGGGTCCGTAACCCCCTTGCGTTGCGGGAACGTGGGACCATAATCAGCCCTTAAGACTTTCAGGCCTCTAGCTCAAGGATGCTTACAAGTAGCCCGGGGTTTGAACCCATAACCCTGGTCGGGGAGTAGAGCGGCCTCGCCGCGAGACTACCCTGCCCTCATGATATGAATCTGTGATGTATTCCCACCGAGAATGAAGTAAACAAGAGCATGAATCACAAACGAAAACCATTGTCTCCAGTCCCAGAAAACCGGGGAAAGCCCATCTAAAAAATTATATATAATCCAGCAAGAAAATAAACAGAGTAAATAAAGTGTGCAAAAAAACTTTTATTTACAGAGATCTGTTGATATTTATGACATCAACCATTAATAAAACACATCCAGGCTTTTTTTGTGTGTACTCACGGGAACAGAGAAAACAAGTCCGCCGTGCACATGCCTGCTGCCCGGCTTGCGGGTAAACACTTTACTTACGCTGATCAATTTCACTCCGTCCTCGTGACGCACAAAGACACACATAGGTGCCGGCGCACGAGCCGCGCTGCCACAATGCAGCGACTGTAGTGGCTTTCAGCGCAGGGAGCGAGTCGCGCTCAGCGCCGCAAGACAAACAACATCCCCTGCTACGGCTTGTTATGGTTGGCCGCTACTGCGCCGCACCGGCACGCACGCACGCTCACACGATCACGCACACTCACGGGCACGTACGCACACACACACACACACACACACACACACACACACACACACACACACACACACACACACACACACACACACACACACACACACACAGACACACACACACACACACACACACACACACACACACACACACACACACACACACACACACACACACACACACACAGGTGCGTGCACACGCAAACACACAAACACGTGGAGGGTTGCCAGCGCAGAAAATTAAACGCAACCATATACGTTTAGCATGTACGCACATTCACATGTTTATATACGTATAATGTTCATCGTACACATTGGAAAGCACACTAATATAGGGGTGCCAACGCAGAGCTGCACATTTATACAAGCACTTATCCGTTCAGACGGTATAATGACAAAGTTTACAGTTAGACAGACTAAATATGTTGACCCTGTCTGCTCACCAAGCACCGAGTACAGGAGTTGGACTCACAAAAGAGAGACAGAGAGAGAGGGAGGGAGAGGGAGAGAGGGAGAGGGGGAGAGAGAGAGAGAGGGAGGGAGAGAGAGTGAGAGAGAGAGAGAGAGAGAGAGAGAGAGGAAGGTTAGATCGACATTGGCTCTCCTTGACTCTTCAGCCATGCAGTGGAACAGCATTGAATTCGCGGCTGACTTTGATTCATCTTAATGCCAAATCCTTACTATTTATTAAGTTATTTGGAGGCGCTTTAATTCCAAGCGACTAACAGTTAATCCAGATCCATGTCTTTAAGGAGCAGGTAGAGGGTCAGACATCTTGGCGGACGGGGAGGGGTTGGCCCCCCACTGACCTGTTAAAGGTTCACTGAAGGCCCCGAGCTCAGCTGAATGTTCCTCTGGCTGCAGACGGACTTACTGCCTTCACAGCCTTCCCTCTCCCTCCCTCACCCCCTCACCCCCTCTCTCTGCACCCCTCTCTGCGTCCTCCACCCACCATCTGGGCCCTGGGCCTCTCTGCTGGGGCCCTACAGGGGCCCCCTACAGGGGCCCCAAGGCAACCTGATCCCCTGACACGTTCACCCACCGCTGGTCACTAAGAAAACACACACACTCTCCCTCTCTCTCTCTCTCTCTCTCTCTCTCTCTCTCTCTCTCTCTCTCTCTCTCTCTCTCTCTCTCTCTCTCTCTCTCTCCCCCTCCATCTCTCTCTCTCTCTCTCTCTCTCTGTAAGGTGCTACGTAAACAGATCTGGCGCCAAATAACTCCATACTACCTCTGGTTCCTCCAGCGCTCCGCTCTGATTGGCTCGTTCGCCCTGCTGCACTTAACCTGGCCTCGCTCCACTCTCTGCTCTCTGGCTGCAGGTTTAGAGGAGGATGCATTCTGAAGGGTTTGAGTTAAAACACCGATCTACGTACATATTAAGAACGTTCCTTTTGTACTATTACTGGTATAATTGTGTTATTAATGTTGTTAACCTTTCCCGTTTCGCTTTGGCAATATAAAGCAATGCCAATAAAAGCCCTTGAGTTGACTCATTGCTGTCAGAGTGCAAGAGAGGGGGAGAGAGAGGGAGAGAGAGAGAGAGAGAGAGAGAGAGAGAGAGAGAGAGAGAGAGAGAGAGAGAGAGAGAGAGAGAGAGAGAGAGAGAGACAGCGAGAGAGAGAGAGAGAGAGAGGGAGAGGGAGAGAGAGAGAGAGAGAGAGAGAGAGAGAGAGAGAGAGAGAGAGAGAGAGAGAGAGAGAGAGACCTAGTATGCGTAAATGAACCAGCGTGCGTGTTCATTTGTAGCTTGACAACATGGAAAACAACATTTGTGCCTACACAAACAGGTTTTAAATAGAGGTTGTTTTGCGCAGTGACCCCGGTCTGATTAGAGCCGCTAACTACAGCGATCCTTCTATAAATACCCTCCCGAGTCTGCCCGGTGTAACGCAGTAGGATCCTGAGAACAAAAGCATGCTAGTGATGCTAATAACGGGCCCTGATTGTGTTGGGACCGTCCTGCCAAACGCACACAGGCAGATGTGGAGGTAATCCCATGATGCTTTGCACCTGCCCGCGAACACCATCAGGGTGACGTGCTGTTCATTGGATTCCCCTAGACAAACGCACGCACACGCATGCAAGCACATACACACACACACACACACACACACACACACGCACACACACACACACATACTTACGCAAACACACAGACACGCATGCAGGCACTCGCACACACAAAGACAGGAGTCAAGTACACAGCAGACAAACGTTGGTGTTGGAGACTATTACCGTGTACCGATTAAACATTCATATATATTCAGAAATGTGGGCCAGCAACACAGAAAGGAGCAAATGCATGCATGAGAACTCAAAAACCCCAGTAGACAAAACGTTTCCTGAACAATGATCAAAGTCACAGTGGATTATTTTGTGTTTTTGTTAAGTGTGTGTTTGATGAGAATTACAATGCATTTATTCCTGCATTTCCAAGTTCAAAACATGAACAGCCTTCCAGCTAGCCAACAGCATCCTTGATACTGATGTTTTATGTTATTCAAGAATGCTTTTCAGTCATCTACAAGAACTCAATATAAATCATGAACATTTACCATCAGGTCTGTTACATTGCTGTGGAATGTGTTCACTATTATAATGTGTTTTGATGTTTTCCACTCGACAAGGTCACCCAAGCTAAAGAGATTTAAATCTCAATGTGTTCAACCTGGGTGATTTAAATAATAAGTACCATCAAGCTAGTGACACTACTTCTAAAGAAATCTAGAAAAACTCAGTCCCTCTCCCCTCCTCTCCTCTCCTATCCTCTCCTTTCGTCTCCTCCCCTCTCCTCTCCTCCCCCTCTCCCCTCCTCTCCTCTCCTCTTCTCTCCCCTCCTCTCCTCCTCTCCTCTCCTCTCCTCTCCTCTCCTCTCCTCTCCTCTCCTCTCCCCTGCTCTCCTCCCCTCTCCTCTCCTCTCCTCTCCTCCCCTCTCCTCCCCTCTCCTCTCCCCTCCTCTCCTCCCCTCTCCTCTCCTCTCCCCTCCCCTCTCCTCTCCTCCCCTCTCCTCTCCTCTCCCCTCCTCTCCTCTCCTCTCCTCTCCTCCCCTCTCCCCTCCCCTCTCCTCTCCTCCCCTCTCCTCTCCTCTCCTCTCCTCTCCTCTCCTCTCCTCTCCTCTCCTCTCCTCTCCCTCTCTTCTCCTCTCCTCCCCTCTCCTCTCCTCTCCTCTCCCCTCCTCTCCCCTCCTCCCCTCTCCCCTCCCCTCTCCTCCCCTCTCCTCTCCTCCCCTCCTATCAAAACCTCCTCTCAAGTTACGACGAGTCAGCCGCGAGACGCCAGTGTTTCCACACCTGGACGCGAGCGGGACAATTAGTGGCACCGGAGCCCCGCCCCCCGTCTGCAGTTTGACGTACAGGAAGCTCGCCCAATGGGAGGGCGGGGCAGCGTAAACGCAGAGCGCTAAGTCAGCATGGCGAGCGAGGCCAGGTGTCGGAGATCTTTGGGCGAGCGAGAGGTGGAGAGAGAGAGAGCTGCACCTCCTCACAGCATAAAGGAAATCTAGTTTGATCATTTCTTTTTCATTTAAATAATCAGGCCTAGATTTCACACCTGCCCCATAACGTCGAGCTGTCTCACCGTCACTATAAGCTGTACTGGTAGATGGCTGCCACATAATGGTCTGCCGTACAGATAGACCAGTATGTGTGACAGGCTAAGGAGTCTCGTCGCAATGATTTGGGCCGCCAGGGTTCAAAGCAACAACAAAAGGAGAAAGGCCTGCAGAGACAAACCCCTGACAATGTGAGCTCTGCCAGCCATGAGGTGAATAAGGCCTTTGGAAATGAAGTCGGCAACAGGCAACCGAAGAAAAACAACAGTTGCGGCAACTGATATTCTTTCAAACCATATATTCTTAATATCTGTCAGGTTAAAACGGGAAAATGGAATGACATCGACATGATCACTTAAAACAATGTGCGTTTGGTTTAGAAGCAGCGGAGGATGGGAGCAAATAATCAAACCAAACAGATGGACTCTGGAGAGGAATGATCTGAACCAGACTACAATCCTAAACCTCTCGTATTAAGAGAGCACTCGCACATAGTTTCTTTGTTTGTTCCCAAAGAAAAAGTCAAATTACATTTCAACAAACAAATGAAGTGCTGTTCCTGTTGTCAGTTCACATTATTTCACCATCTCTCACTCTTTGCTTCTCAGACAATAACTCCTTTACTTCCCACTCATCTCCTTTCCTCCTTCCTTACCTCTCATCTCCTTTCCTCCCCTCATATCTGCTCCCTCCTTTGCTCTTATCTCCTATCCTCTCTAAATTCCTCCCTTCCTCCAGCCCCTCCTTAGTCCCTCCCTCTATTGTTCATCTCCTTAGTCCCTCCCTCTATTGTTCATCTCCTTTCATCCTTCCTTACCTCATGTATTTATTCCCCTGGCTCCATTCATCCCAGCTTTCCTCCCCGCTCCTCTCCTCTCCTCTCCTCCCCTTTCCTCTCTTTCCATCTCCTCCTCTCCTCTCCTTTCCTCCCCTCTCCTTCGTCTCCTCTCCTCTCCTCCCCGCTCCTCTCCTCTCCTCTCCTCTCCTCTCCTCTCCTCTCCTCTCCTCTCCTCTCCTCCCCTTTCCTCTCTTTCCATCTCCACCTCTCCTCTCCTTTCCTCCCCTCTCCTTCGTCTCCTCGCCTCTCCTCCTCTCCTCTCCTCTTCCCTCCTCCCCTCTCCTCCCCTTTTCTCCTCTCTTTCCCTCCTCTCCTTTCCTCCCCTCTCCTGCTCTCCTCCTCTCCTGTCCTCTCCTCCTCGCCTCCCCTCTTCTCCTCTCCTGACCTCTCCTCCCCTCTCCTCCTCTCTCCTCTCTTCTCTAACCCTCTCCTCCCCTCCCCTCCCCCCTTCTCCTCTCCTACCCTCTCCTCTCTCCTCCTCTCCTCTCCTCCTCTCCTCTCTCCTCCTCTCTCCTCTCTCCTCCTCATCTCCTCTCCTACCCTCCCCTCTCCTCTCTCCTCTCTCCTCCTCTCCTCCTCTCCTCCCCTCCTCTCCTCTCTCCTCTCTCCTCTCTCCTCTCCTCCTCTCCTCCCCTGCTCTCCTCTCTCCTCTCTCCTCCTCTCCTCCCCTCCCCTCCTCTCTCCTCCTCTCTGTGTGGATGTAAACTGCTCCCAGGTGAAGTCTGTTGATGAGGGTAAACCAGTTATGATCTCAGATCTGATCTTATGAACATACACAGTGCGTCGTCGCTAGGCCGGCAGGGCAGCGGGCCAGAGCCCGACGTGGACACACTTAATGCAGTTTGGACCGCGGGAAGATGTCCACTGAGATAGCCCCCTGCTGCTGATGAAGCCATATGGATCACATCTCACACGCGGCCCGCTGATGCAGCGTGGTCGAGGTCACATGGGTGAACACGCATAGGCCGCTGACGTAGTGACGCAGTCGTACTAGGCATGAATGGAATCCTGCTTGCAGATACCCGTGCACAGCCACCTCTACCCATATCACTGGTGAGACCGTGTCAGGAGAGTACGTTGAAGGAGAGACGTGGACTCAGAGATAAGAAGATCAGAAACAGCCAGTGGTTTTTGGTCGCTAGAGGAAACCTTTGGGAATGTTTTAGTACAACATCAACATCATTCAGAGGAGAAGCATTGTTAACGTTATACAGGCCTGTATTTCTGTAATTGACACTTTCAAATGGCTATAAATAAGGTTCCAGAAACTCATCTCCCTCCAAAATGTACAAATAATTTGAGTCAAAAATAACGACAACTTATTGGCTTAACAGCTCATGATCCCACGGAACATTAATCTTTATCTAAAAGCGATTATGTTTGGTAATAAAGTAATAAACAATCGATCGAGCCCGCCTCGTTACCTCGAGACACCGGCTCGTTAATCCGAGGAATATGCTTGTTAATGCAACCTGCTCACTTTTGACTTTTTATCCATCGTTTATTGGAAACAATTCCCCGTATGAAAAGCAGCGGTGTGCTACAAAGGGAGGTGCAGCTGGCCAAGGCACCCGTCTGCGGAGCGGTTCAGCTCTCGTCTATCCCCGACCAGACCCCAGCCCTCTTCCCAGAAAGGTCTTTGAGTTGTGCATGGGAATGAATAAAATGCAGAAATGTTAACGAAATAACCCTGTACGCATGTATTTTTATGCGTGTTTGTTCCAGTGTTTTGATAAATGTGTCATAATATTATTATGGGATGGCGATGCCAAGAGGGCCCAGAGCATGCTAATCCAGACCCCGTCAAACATACTTAGAGCCGGAATGACGCAAGGTAAACAATGCGACCGTGTGTGTGCGTGCGTGCGTGCGCGTGCGTGCGTGTGTGTGATGGCCGTAGTCGGTGGTGATCAGGATGAGCATGTTCCCGTTTACACGCATGCACATGCATGCATTCATGTGTGTCTCGGTGGGAATGTGTTTTATTGATCTGCGTTCATCTGGATCATACGCTCCGGTGCCCATGTGCAGAACGCATGCGTCTCGTTAAGCGAAACCCGACCGCTCGATGGATTAATCCCAAGACCCTTGTGTGTGGTTACCATGTGGGCTCTATCGCCATGCGGCCTGTTGCATGATGGGTAGTGTAGTGCGAGCAGCTGCTGTTCCTCTGACTACATGTAAAGGCCAACATGAGGTGACCTTAAGGACGTGTTACCTCTCCAGGT
>NC_044060.1:1713113-1720613 GCF_902167405.1 Gadus morhua | reverse complement strand
CCGTTTGGGTTTTTCCGATTTTTCGTGGGCCGTTATACAGGGCTGTTTGTTTTAAGTGTGCAACCCTCAAGTGGCTGATGGTGTGTGTGTGTGTCTGTGTTTGTGTGTGTGTCTGTGTGTGCGTGCATGTGTGTTTTTTTTCGTGTTATTGTGTGTGTGTGTGCGTGCGTGTGTGCAAGTGTGTGTGCGTGTGCGTGTGTGTCTGTGTTTTTTGTGTGTCTGAGTGAGTGTGTATGCGTGTACGCATGTGTTTGGCCAGGTAAATGCATTGATTTTCTTCCTGTGTGCACTGAATATCAATGCATGCATGCGTGGGACTGTGCGTGCTTGTGCCGATGTCAGGGAATTCGCCTCGCTCGGAGCAAATGAATGCACGCGTGTTTACCTGGCAAGCATGTGTGTTGGTTGCGTGGAAATGGAAGTGAATGTTTGCATAAAGCTTTGGATTTCTCTGCACAGAGTGTGAATGTTTGTGCACGTGTTTGGGTGTGTGTGTGTGTGTGTGTGTGTGTGTGTGTGTGTGTGTGTGTGTGTGTGTGTGTGTGTGTGTGCAGGACCAGGACATTGGGACTCTATAAAACAGGCTCTGGCCATTCGGGGGGTGATTATATGTTGGCTCCAGGTACTTTACAGAAGTGAGGTCATCTCTGTCCAGCATGTGTGTTATGTGTGTACGTGTGTGTGAGTGTTAGACTGTTCCCAAAACACGGTGCCAACATCAACAGCCCGACCTGGACTGGTCAAATAGTTGGCTTGTCACAGCTTTTTGCTTTTACCCTCCGTCTTTCCTTAATTCCTTTCTCCCTTTCCTTCCCAATTCTGCCGTCCATCTCTCCCTCCCCTCGTGCCCCACATGACCTCAAACTAGCTTCGGCGTCTCCACTTTGACCTCTCACCTTTGACCCTGTCTCCTGTTCCTGCTAGTCGTGTTTTCTACTTTATGATCTGGATTTGGTCTTCTGTTTCTCTAATGACCCTTGGTTTGCTCAACCTGCTGGTTACAAAATAGTAAACTGTTAACGCAATCAACGTGGCCAGCTGACAGGTTTAAACTTCATAGTTAACCAGTTTAGTTGTTAAGTTTGAATAGTTAGTAGTTGGCTGTGGTTTAACGTCTCCTACTCCCTCTCAAAGTTCTTCTGAGACGCAGGTTTGCCTCGTTTCTCCCCCTAATGTTTTTTTTTCCTGTGCCAACCGACCCGACCGGAACTAAACGCCCTTTCCTGTATTAGCTGGAGTCACTTAGAAGTCATTGTTGCCTGGTTTGCAACTCTGAACCGTGAACTCTACCTACTGCTCGCTTCAGGACGAGCTGCCAAAAACCTGAGGCCCTGCAGGCTTTGTTCTCGGTCGTTGCCTTCAGACTGTAACCTCTGTTGAGGCTTTCCTTTAACTCTCCTTAATCTGCCCTCTATCACGCCGTCTCTCCAGCACTATCTAATCTGACCATCATCGGTAATGACCCGTAACGTTGTTCACGACCAGCCTCCGTGGAACCAAGAGGAAAAATGCAAAGTGATGGACTAACACAGGCTAGGAGATTTTCCGACACCATTTTTATCCTTCCCGATACCGATTCCGATTCCTGAATTTGAGAATCGGCCGATACCGAGTACACAGCGATACATCATCTCGCATTGTAACTACTAACAGCACTTGTTCTTATTGAAGGGTTCTCTGACGATGACAGCAATGTATAGCGGGTTCACTTACTGTCTACAAATGTTATATTTAAGGCAGCAATCGAGGGAATTTCTGATTCTGGTATCGATCCTGCTATCTCGAGGCCAGTTTATTGTAAGGTTTACAGACAATACCAAATGGCGCTGGTGCTCCCTCTTGCCATGCAGCAGATCTCTCGAGCGTGTGCGGAGATTGGCTGGTTTAACCTGTGCACATTGATTACTCAATGTACAACCAATGTGTAGCTGCTTGGACCAGCCATCACTCACACACGCTGGGGAAACCTCAATGCAGTATTGTTATTGCTGCATTCAATCTCCCGATGAGGTAGCATTAGAAAACCTCTTCTATCAAGCTGGATTCCCCGAAGATTCGACAAGGTTTCCCCCCCAAATAACCAACATTGCTGCAGGGTGAACGAGGTCTATTATTGTTACTCCTAAAAGGACCGGTCTAGGGGAATACCGAGCCGGGTCTGAGAGCTTCGTCGGTTTTATCGGAGACTTTGGAGCTGGGAAAACCCAGCGCTGTGGCCTCCCTGTCTTTCCGTGTTAACGTACCAGGAAACCATGTTTTCGTTTGCCCAAGTGAACCCTGTCTGGATGTTTAACCGCTAAACGTGACGTTTAAACAGTCCCGCGCAGGTCTTCGGCAGAGTAAATGTTTCCTTTGTCGCTCTCTAAGTGTTGTGGACGTTTTCCGTTGGTTCGGCGCGCTGCGTCCTTCGAGCAGCGTGGCGCGGCCGTGAGGTCCTCACAGGGCTGCTTTTCCTTCTGCGTCGGTACCGAGCGGAACCCCTTTACTGGCCCGCTTCCCCCCCCCAGCCCCAAACCACCAGGTCTTAGGTTTCCATGGTTATCCCTCACTCCGACGCATACACCAGGGAGCCTCTGTGTGCGTGTGTGTGTGTGTGCGTGTGTGTGTGTGTGTGTGAGAGAATGTGTATGAACCTGGTTGTTTGTGTGTGTGTGTGTGTGTGTGTTTGTGCATGTGTGGTTGTGTGTGTGTGGATATTATTATACACCGGTTTTGGCATCTTTGTCTCTATGTGTCACTATATTTGAGTGGTGTGTCTATACATACAAATAACCTGGCATTCATATCTCGGTTGGTCAGTGTGTGTGTGTGTGTGTGTGTGTGTGTGTGTGCGTGCGTGCGTGTATGTGTTTGCCAGTGTTTGTATGTTTCTCTTGGCTTTGCTCCCATGGTAACTGTGATCTGGGGCGTCTTTGACATGTCACAGTTTCCCCACTTAGGCACAAAACACTGAAAACACACGCTGGGAAAAACTACAACAAGGACCAGCCAAGTGTGTATCAACCTGTGTGTGTGTGTGTATGTTTATGTGTATGAACCTGGTTGTGTGTGTGTGTGTGTGTGTGTGTGTGTGTGTGTGTGTGTGTGTGTGTGTGTGTGTGTGTGTGTGTGTGTGTGTGTGTGTGTGTGTATGGGTATGAACCTGGTTGTGTGAGTGTGTGTGTGTGTGTGTGTGCGTGAACCTGTTTTTGTGTGTGTGTGTGTGTGTTTGTGTGTGTGTGTGTGTGTGTGTGTGTGTGTGTGTGTGTGTATGTGTAGGTGTGAACCTATCTGTGTGTCTGTGTGTATGTGCATGAACCTGGTTGTGTTTGTGTGAACTAGAGTGGGTGGGTTTGCCCTTGTTAGTTGCATTAGCAGTTCTGTCAAGGCGAATATACGTGCATGAAGTGTGTATGTTTATGCTAACTATATACATGTATGAAGTGTGTGTTTATGGTAACCATAGACATGTACAAAGTGCGTGTGTGAAGGCAAGGTAACTATATACATGTATGAAGGGTGTGTGTGTAAGGTAACCATATCCATGTATGAAGTGTGTGTAAGGTAACTGAAGCCCCCGTTGGATGACCTGTGTGTTGTCTATGAGGGCGGTTGCCACTCTGATCTAGGTCTGTCTTCTCTGGAGCGTCTGACAGCCAGGGCTGTCCTGTTGGCATAGCAACCTGAACCTGGCCCCACGTCCCCTGAGAGCCAGACCTCGGGTTCCTGAGCAGCTGGGAACACAACCCTGGGGAGAGGAACGGGGTGGTGGGTGTGAAGGGGTTCTACTCCCCGCTGAAGGGTCTGGCTCTGATTCGCCTATCTGCATGGATCCTAGATCCTGAGCTCCTCACGGTTCCTTATTGACCTGTCCCCTAGTATCAGCGAGAATCTGAACGATCGATACTTTATTTGAGGCGTTACAGTAACTGTGTCCACTGCGAGTTGCATTGAATAAAAGTGTCTGCTAAATAACCAACTGGAGCTTTATTTACTATTAAGTCTCCATAGACTTGCAGTGAACAGGGCCATTAAAAAGCAGAACGGGGTTATGGCATTTTGCTCAAGGAGGCCCACAGGGTTATTAGGGGAATCGAACCCAGAACCTCTCCGATGGGAGCAAGAAGAACCCTTTCTTCGCACAATCTGGCCCCCAGTGGTGGAGAACAGACAACAGAACAGGAGGGAGAGAACCCCTGATGGAGCACAGGTGGTGCAGCCGGCACAACGCCACGACCGGCTACAGAACGCACAGAACCAGGACACGAGTTCAGTAGAACCCCTGACGGGCCGAGAACCCCTGACGGAGGTAAGGTGGTGTAGCCCGTACCCCTGCTAGTTACAGAACGGGAACCAGTACGGCAGCAGAGCCAGGAGAACAACAGAACCATCAGAACCAGGACACGACCAGAACCAGGAATCCAGCAGAACCAGGACTCCAGCAGAACCAGGACCCCAGCAGAACCAGGAGACCAACAGAACCAGGACTCCAGCAGAACCAGGACCCCAGCAGAACCAGGAGACCAACAGAACCAGGACTCCAGCAGAACCAGGACCCCAGCAGAACCAGGAGACCAACAGAACCAGGACTCCAGCAGAACCAGGACCCCAGCAGAACCAGGACTCCAGCAGAACCAGGACCCCAGCAGAACCATGGCTCCAGCAGAACCAGGACTTAAACAGAACCAGAGCCCCAGCAGAACCCTGAGGCCGTGCAGGGGGTGCGGGCGGCAGCACCGCTGGCTACAGAACGCGCCGACCCGGACCCCGGGCGTTCCACACGGGACTGAACCCTGGCGCTCCCCACGGCAGAGGGATTACTGGCAGCCCCACGGCGGGAGCATAAACACGCTCACACATAGACCAGGCCCGCCGCGCACACGGCACGCGCACACATTTAATGCAAAGTCTTTAACAAGTTGTAAATCACACGTCAATAATTATGTCCCTTGGCGTGCATGTGAAGAGTCGTCGTACGTGTGCACACACACACACACCAGCGCCATTAATAAAGGATTGACTAACATAACATCGTATCGCCAGGGCCCGCTGCTGGGGAGCCTGGAGCTCTTTGTGTTTCCACCTTGTGGAGGAAGCTTTCCTTTATGCCCCCCCCGTAGTGTTACCCTCACTCAGAGAGAGAGAGAGAGAGAGAGAGAGAGAGAGAGAGAGAGAGAGAGAGAGAGAGAGAGAGAGAGAGAGAGAGAGAGAGAGAGAGAGAGAGAGAGAGAGAGAGAGAGAGAGAGAGAGAGAGAGAGAGAGAGAGAGAGAGAGAGAGAGAGAGAGAGAGAGAGAGAGAGAGAGAGAGAGAGAGAGAGAGAGAGAGAGAGAGAGAGACAAAACACAAGTCCAGCCAAGTCCTGACGGCCCTGCCTGGCACACGCAGGAGGGTTTAAGTTTTAATGAACAGAAACTGGGGTTCCTGCATACGCACACAAACACATACACCAACACGCACACACACACACACACGTGTTCTCAACCATGCATACGCCCGTCCAAACACATACAACAAATACAACACACCGTACACACACAAACACACACAAACACATACGTACACACCAACACACACACCAACATTCACACTCATACACCACACGCACATGAACACACACACAGTCACACAGACACACACATATACCCACAACCTACTGGAAACGTGACGCATGTTTCTGCACGCACACACACAAAAGCACATGTACACACATAAACACAACCACACAGAGAAAAACAGCTAACACTCTGAACTGTACACATAAAACACACACACGCACACACACACACACACACACACACACACACACACACACAGGAAACAGCTGCAGGCGTGAGCTCATGTGTTTGTTCAGCAGGTAGGAGCGGAGACGTCAGGAGGTGTTACTGGTCACACTGGGCAGTAGCGTTGGTGGGAGATGGGGGTGTTACTGGTCACACTGGGCAGTAGCGGCGGTGGGAGATGGAGGTGTTACTGGTCACACTGGGCAGTAGCGTTGGTGGGAGATGGGGGTGTTACTGGTCACACTGGGCAGTAGCGTTGGTGGGAGATGGAGGCTAGTAACCCTCCTGCTGATGTGTTGTCATGTGATGTTGTTCTAAGCCTTGGGAGGTCTGTCTGTCTACGCAGAGCTGCTGTCCTCGATTACACTCTCCCCGTCTCTCGCCCCCCCCCCCCCCCCCTCCTCTCCCCGTCTCTCGCCCCCTCCCCCCCCTCCTCTCCCCGTCTCTCGCCCCCTCCCCCCTCCTCTCCCCGTATCTCTCCCGCCCTCCCGCCTCATGTCTCCCCTCTCCTCCCTTCTCTCCCTCCTCTTTTGTCTCCCCTCTCTCCAACTCTTCCCCCCTCCTTTCTCTTGTCTCCCCACTCCTCCCCTCTCTTCCATTCTCCCCCTCATCCCTGAAGTCTCCTTTCCTTTTCCTCCTGTCCATCCTCTCCCTCTCTCCTCATCTATCTCCTCCTCTCCTCCTCTCCCTCCTCCTCTCCTCCTCTCTCCTCTCTCCTCCTCTCCTCCTCTCCCTCCTCCTCTCCTCCTCTCTCCTCTCTCCTCCTCTCCCTCCTCCTCTCCTCCTCTCTCCTCTCTCCTCTCTCCTCCTCTCCCTCCTCCTCTCCTCCTCTCTCCTCTCTCCTCCTCTCCTCCTCTCCCTCCTCCTCTCCTCCTCTCTCCTCTCTCCTCTCCTCCTCTCTCCTCTCTCCTCTCCCTCCTCCTCTCTCCTCCTCTCCTCCTCTCCCTATCTCCTCATCTATCTCCTCCCCTCCTCCTCTCCCTCCTCCTCTCCTCCTCTCCCTCCTCCTCTCCTCATCTCCTCCTCTCCTCCTCTCTCTCCTCCTCCTCTCCTCCTCTCCTCCTCTATCCCCTCCTCCTCTCTCCTCCTCTCTCTCCTCTCCTCTCCTCCTCTCTCCTCCCTCCTCCTCTCCTCCTCTCCCTCCTCCTCTCTCCTCCTCTCCTCCTCTCCCTATCTCCTCATCTATCTCCTCTCCTCTCCTCCTCTCCCTCCTCCTCTCCTCTCTATCCTCCTCTCTCCTCCTCTCCTCATCTCCTCCTCTCCTCCTCTCTCTCCTCCTCCTCTCCTCCTCTCCTCCTCTATCCCCTCCTCCTCTCTCCTCCTCCCTCTCCTCCTCTCTCTCCTCTCTCCTCCTCTCTCTCCTCCTCTCTCTCCTCTCTCCTCCTCCCTCTCCTCCTCTCTCTCCTCTCTCCTCCTCTCTCTCCTCCTCTCTCTCCTCTCTCCTCCTCTCTCTCCTCCTCTCTCCTCCTCTATCCCCTCCTCCTCTCTCCTCCTCTCTCCTCTCTCCTCCTCTCTCTCCTCCTCTCCTCCTCTATCCCCTCCTCCTCTCTCCTCCTCTCTCCTCTCTCCTCCTCTCTCTCCTCTCTCCTCCTCTCTCTCCTCCTCTCCTCCTCTATCCCCTCCTCCTCTCTCCTCCTCTCTCCTCCTCTCTCTCCTCCTCTCCTCCTCTATCCCCTCCGCCTCTCTCCTCTCTCCTCCTCTCTCTCCTCTCTCCTCCTCTCTCTCCTCCTCTCCTCCTCT